>NC_071534.1:10768863-11071893 GCF_026979565.1 Vidua chalybeata | reverse complement strand
GAAAAAGAAAATTGGAGGCACAATGCTATTCATTTCAGACACAAAATGATTCCCAAGTCATATTGCTCCGTAAAAACTTTAAAGAAAATAGATAGCACAATATAGCAATACGAGTCTTTCTTTCTTTCTTTCTTTCTTTCTTTCTTTCTTTCTTTCTTTCTTTCTTCTTTCTTTCTTTCTTTCTTTCTTTCTTTCTTTCTTTCTTTCTTTCTTTCTTTCTTTCTTTCTTTCTTTCTTCTTTCTTTCTTTCTTTCTTTCTTTCTTTCTTTCTTTCTTTCTTTCTTTCTTTCTTTCTTTCTTTCTTTCTTTCTTTCTTTCTTTCTTTCTTTCTTCTTTCTTTCTTTCTTTTCTTTCTTTCTTTCTTTCTTCTTTCTTTCTTTCTTTCTTCTTTCTTTTTCTTTCTTTCTTGTTCTTTCTTTCTTCTTTCTTTCTCTTTCTTTTTTTTTTCTTTTCTTTTTCTTTTTCTTTTTCTTTCTTCCTTCCTTCTTCCTTCCTTTCTTTCTTTCCTTCTTCCTTCCTTCCTTCTTCCTTCCTTCCTTCCTTTCCTTTCCTTCCTTCCTTTCCTTCCTTTCCTTTCCTTCCTTCCTTCCTTCCTTCCTTCCTTCCTTCCTTCCTTCCTTCCTTCCTTCCTTCCTTCTTCCTTCCTTCCTTCCTTCTTCCTTCCTTCCTTCCTTCCTTCCTTCCTTCTTCCTTCCTTCCTTCCTTCCTTCCTTCTTCCTTCCTTCCTTCCTTCCTTCCTTCCTTCCTTCCTTCCTTCCTTCCTTCTTCCTTCCTTCCTTCCTTCCTTCCTTCCTTCCTTCTTCCTTCCTTCCTTCCTTCCTTCCTTCCTTCCTTCCTTCCTTCCTTCCTTCCTTCCTTCCTTCCTTCCTTCCTTCCTTCCTTCCTTCCCTCCTTCCCTCCTTCCTTCCCTCCTTCCTTCCCTCCTTCCTTCCCTCCTTCCTTCCCTCCTTCCCTCCTTCCTTTCTTTTTCTTTCCTACATTTTTTTAGACCTTGAATTAAATGCCTAGAGGGGATAAAATAATCTTAAATTCTAGAATACTACATTATACAGTTTGGATTTTTAAATCATTAATCTAAAAAAGCTGCAATAATGAGGTCAAGATAGTAATTTAGGATGGCTCCAGTCTATTAGATTCACTGGTGGACAAATCCACTCATAATGTTGACACTTTATTAAGCAGCTGGGACACTGCACCTGTACAGAGGTCTTCATGTTGCTCCCAGTCACTTAAAAAGTAATGTGTAGATCACCTGAGTAGCCCTTTATGTATCCATAAGAAAAGTATATCCTATATCCTGCAAAAGCTTCCTACAACTGGTTTGTAAGAGCAAAATAGAAAATGGTTCCAGACTAACAGTGTACTGTAACTTCTGTGACAAAACAGACTGGTACTTGACACATTGGGAGCTCAAACAGAAAAATACTATTGCTTGGTAATTCAAGTCCAGTTTTGTATAGTCTCTCTTTTTCTTCTGTACAATGGAATGTGATACAATTCCTGAGACATGAGCTGTACACTCTCGTCTGTTTGGAAAAAACAAGTCTTCCTTGGGCAACCAAGAGTTCCTGAAGGCTTTGTTTCTTAATAGCTGACAACCTCCAAAAATTACTGGGTAGCTCTCATGTCATTTCCCCATATTGCTACCTCAGAGGAATCATTCAGTCAGACAAAGCTTGCCTGCTAATGAGGTACCAGAAAGCTCTTTTATTCCACTCTCTGATTGATTAGTCTGAGACCTATCCAAGTATCCTGGATTTGGATGATTTTGAATCTGGTCATGAATATTTTTATGTGTGTTGTTATATGACACCTGCTGGATTCAAGAGTCTGGATGAGAATGTGAAGTTTCAGTAGAAATTAATATTAACAAGCAAATATGTTTAAGCTCTTCTTGTTGACAAATCTTAGATATATGATTCTAATACTCCCTGGCAGTCTGGTAAATGGAAAGAAACAAAAGTCATTTGACATATATTTATTACTTCATTTAGGTCTCGGGGATATTTATTCTATCTATCTATCTATCTATCTATCTATCTATCTATCTATCTATCTACCTACCTACCTACCTACCTACCTATCTTTTTATCTATTTTCAGGGTTTTGCAGCCTCACTCGTGAATTCTGAATGCTTGCATTTGGCAGCAATTAAAACCTCATTCTCCGAGTTTCATTGTGGAGATCAACCCATTTCTTCCACTTTTTTTTTTTACTTCCTGGAGAGTGAGATCCAGGTGCTGACTTTTGTTCTACCACAGAAGTCAGCACAATTTATTTTGCAGATTATCTGAAACTCTTGTTTTCCCACTGCTTTCATTTAGTCCAGGATTTTGGATGTGGAGGACATCAATGATCAGTCTGGAACATTGGGGAATTTAAGAAAAAGCTGCTCTTCTTTCAGCCTTCCCACATGAAATTATTGTAGTGGTAGCTTGTATATTCCATTTGAAACTCCACACTGTAAATTGATAACTAATCTTGGGAGAAAAGAATAAAGTTCAAGACCAATTTTGTCTATGTTTTGTGTTCACTAGGAGGCGGGTATGAGACATAGCCAATATCGTACATTTCAAAATTAAATCTCTCTTAATCTGAAAATTTAACATTTCATCCACTTTGCTTACAGCACATCCATTAAACTCTTACCTAAAGCAAAATTTTAACTTATAAGAGAAACTACAGAAAAGATCAAAACTTCGACCACAAGCAAGACTTAAGAACTGAAGACTTATTTTGTCAGCACAGCCTTTAACCTTGATAACAGCACCTATTATATTATAATGTTTCTTTTAAAGAAAAAGTAACAACTATATGCTTTAGAGATGAAAAAATTATTCATTTCTCTGTGTTTTACTTTTCCTGTGTAGGGCATTTGAAATATTATGGATGATAACTTAAAAATATATAAAATTAAAGTAAATCTCAGTTCCATTTAATTTTTCAGTAGAAAGTACTGACAGGTTTCTGCAATAACTGTATGACTATATCCAATATTTTAGGGGTCTAAGTAATAGTTAAGTATGAAGTTTCTGAATAATTGGTATAATTATTCATCTATGAACTTAATTAAAAAGTCAGTAACAGAATTTATAAGAAAAATGCGCTCCTCTGAAGACATAGAGACAGAACATCTCTCAAAAATTGTTTTATTAAAAAAGTTGCTTATATCAAAAGGTGTTCTTTAAGAAAAGGTAGCAATCTCTAAATTAAAGGTCTTCAAAATAGTATTTTTAAAAAGGGAGGGGAGGGGAGGGGAGGGGAAGGGAAGGGAAGGGAAGGGAAGGGAAGGGAAGGGAAGGGAAGGGAAGGGAAGGGAAGGGAAGGGAAGGGAAGGGAAGGGAAGGGAAGGGAAGGGAAGGGAAGGGAAGGGAAGGGAAGGGAAGGGAAGGGAAGGGAAGGGAAGGGAAGGGAAGGGAAGGGAAGGGAAGGGAAGGGAAGGGAAGGGAAGGGAAGGGAAGGAAGGGAAGGGAAGGGAAGGGAAGGGAAGGGAAGGGAAGGGAAGGGAAGGGAAGGGAAGGGAAGGGAAGGGAAGGGAAGGGAAGGGAAGGGAAGGGAAGGGAAGGGAAGGGAAGGGAACTGTCTAAGTTTCTGAATTGAATTAATAAGTTCACATATTTTGATAGCCTTCTCTGACCTGAACTTCATCCAGCACTCATTCCTGCTGCAAATATAGCAGCATAGGCATTGCAGGCAATGCACAGTTATGGGTGAGGCAGGTACCCTGAAGATCACACTGAAAGAATGTGCAAAATAGAGACAAATATGCCTAAACCTATACTTTTTCTGCTGTCATCCAAAAATGAAGGCTAAAGAAAGACTGCAATTCTACAGCAGTGAGGCCATCAGGAGGTAGCAACAGCTAGAAGAGAGAAGAGATTCCAAGCAAGGTAGTCTCCCAGACCTCAAAATTTCCTTTAAAAGCTCTGAGCACCTGGCTTAATTCTATGGTTTGTGTTTTATAGTATTTTAATACTGCTATGCTTGCTTTTCATGAATGACCAATAAGCTGAAAATCAGCACTGGATTTTTTAGCTTAACTGACCATATTGCAATTACAGTTTTTGTTTCCTCACCTAGTTCAGACTATCACACTGAATGACATTCCTCTGTCACCTCCATCAGAGACTAGGGACAACTGACAAGCTGTACTTTCCAGCCATACTTTAAGCTGTCTCCACCAGTGACACACAGTAGCTGGCTGTGTGTGGATTCACAGTCTGCTGAAAGGAAATGGCTTATTTAATGCCATTTCCAGCCAGTCTGACTAATCTGTTAGCTCTGCACTGCAAAGAACAAGTACATAGTCACAAGGTCGTGTGGAACACTAGATGGGGATGGAACATCCCTCATCATTTGAGGTCATATGCCATTACTGTGACAGTCTAAATTACCTCCAAAATGAGACACGGAAGGGTGTTTGTTTCTGAAAAAATTACGTTCTCTATCAGATGACAACCACATTATCTAACCCTATTTTTTTAGCTTTTATACTGTTAAATTTAATATAAGAGAAAAATATAATGACAATTTTTTTTTTTTGTCTTCTGGTTTTCCCATGGAAAAAAAAAGTGTTCTGAAGTTACGTTTTATTTTTTCCTTAGGTACTGCAAGCAGCAAATTTTGGAACAAACTGTTCTGCTTTGTCATTTCAGAGCAAAAGATATTTTAGAATGCAAATATCCATAACAGGACTAGGGATGTTACAGGTTTGTTGGAAAGAAGGTGTTTCTTAACCACTTGAAAGCATACTGGGTCTTCAGCCTAATTCAATATGTTTCGTAAAAAAAGTAAGGGGTGTGAGTTTACTTAAGTAAAGCCCTTAAGCACGTTAAGCATTTAAAACATTGAAACTGAACATACTTAATTGCTTTGCTGCATTTGAGTCATAATGATTATTGCAATAATTAGTGTATGCTCAGTTATTTCTTGTCAGTGCATGCATTTAAGAGTTATTGAATGAATAAACTGATTAATAATATTTGCAGTGAGAAAAGGAAATATAATTGGCTTTAATATAGTTAAAATACATTTTACTTTAAAAACTCCATCCCTCTCCATGAAACAAAATATAACAAACTTGTGTGAGGATTTGAAAATTCTCCAAGTGTTTGGGTTTTCTCCAAGTGTTCTGGAATTGTTTGGGGGCATTTATGTGTGTGGAAGGTGGGGGAGTTGTTTCTTTGTTTGGTTTGGTTTTTTGTTTGGGAGGGGGCAATGATGTGGCTATTTGTTGGAGAACTACTTTGAGGAAATAGCTCAAACAGGAAACAAGTAAGTTTTCAAAAACAATGTCTATCCTACTTTTGCCTTCTGGTCTGAGCATCCAGACTTCACAGGTCTTGGACTAGCTCTCAATTTTGATGATTGTTGTGCCCCCAGTCCTTTCAGACTGTTTTCCTCCTTACTGGAACCCAAAATCATTGAGATCCCAAATCTCATGCACACATCTTGAACAAGGAACTGGAAAACTTTCAGGCAGCAGTTGATTCCTCATGGCTTGAAAACAATTTTTCCTATGCTGTGACCTTCCCTCTCTGCAAGCTTCCAAGACTGTTTTCAACTCCGAAACTTCCTGGTTTTTACACATTTGTGGAGGGAAGGAAAGGAAATGCCTTTTAATAGTAATTTTAAGATGTTCTAATTTTAATTAGTCTTTCAAACACTTCACCAAGTTTCTTGTGTAACCAGATTACCATTTTGATTCTTTGCAGTGACAGCACTGAGACATGAATCAGCTTTTTGTTGTTTTTCTTTCCTGAGTATTCATAGATTAGAAGTCAAAAATTCAAAATTCACTTACAAGCAATCTGTTTAAAACATTCATTTTGAAATTGCCACTTAATCCTTTTCTTCCTTAGACCTATTCCTAATAAATTAAACTAGCCAAAACATAAAATATTGTGGCACTCCTTACTACTATATTATTCAAGAAATTTGGAAAAATTTACATGTTTGAGGTGTTGCATTAAGATGCCGTAAGATTCTCAATAGGATTTATGGACAATATCAATTTACTTGGTGTTATGTTGGTGTGCTTTATAAAACTGGAAAAGACTACAAGATTGTTTGAAAGCATGTTGAAATCTCAGTTTTGTACAATATATCATGCTTAAAAACTAGTTTTATTTGCAAATGTATTAGTCCAATTAATCTCAAGTAGGAAAAATTCACAATCAAGAAACAGCAATTGCAAAAAAGACACAGCTATGTTATCATCTTGATTTTCCAGAGTATATTTTCACACAAGTATGATTTTAGATTTAGATAAGATAACCATAATGCACAGTTACCTATGAACTAAATATACATTGTTTTCTTCTGCTGCATCAGTAATATGAACTTCTCTTGAGTATGTATGGCCTTCTAGCTTTGTTCACATGTAGCTGCCGTTTCAGAATATAAGGATTTTTTCTCTTCATGATTTCTTTTTCTTGGCTTGAGTTCTCTAGATCAAAAGCATCTTGCTGAAGTAACTGTAGGATGCAAGAGACACACTTTTATCTATTTTTTTTTTGGTAATGAAGATTTTAATCTCCTCAAAATTTTAATAAAGTATTAAAATATTTTATTGCCACCAATAAAAATCTTTACTATATTAGCTGCAGCATTAATTTAAAAAAATACAAAACTCAAAGCACAAAACTAAAATCAGTCTAAAAATGAGCTGAGCCCTACAAAAGTGATATTTAAATTCCACTTCAACAAATTAGATAATTGGTTTTGACTAGAGAGGAAAGCTGGTATATCTTCCTTAGACCAAAACTCAAATAGACTGAAAGTTTTCTAATGACTATCACTCTGTTATCACACATTTAGGTTAAACACCTGCTCACTGGTTTCATCTTTTGAGAAATATTTTAATCTACAACTTCCTGCAAAGCAGGGAATTGTGATTAAGACATATGGGTTATTTGGTACTAGGGAAGCTCCTTTCCAGCAATAAATTAACTGTTGAAGGAAGTCTTTAGAAAACTCTGGTTCTCAAAGAGGTTGAAGTCCTTTGCATGGACCACCCCAGCTAATACGGGGATTGGGAATATAAAGAGTTATGACTCAGCAAAGCACAACAAAACAAAAAAACAAATCAACCAACCAACCAAAAAAAGATCTGGATTCAGCGAGACTGTACATGAAGCTGAGATAGATGAAGAAATTTTTTTTACTGAAAAGTGGGTAGTGACACTGAGTTATCTTTTTTCACTATACAAAGCAGCTTTTAGTGTAATATCTAAAAATGCAAGTGGATTGTGCCTAGTGTGCTTCTGTGTAACCACTGTAATCATTGTATTAATTTAATATCACAAATGGACTATGAAAAATTACTATTTAAGAGCGGCAATCTTCATACAATCATACTGTCAACTTCCAGGGTCCTCTTTAGGTGTAGGGAAACAAAAAGCAGGAGTTACCTTGTTGCCAGTTTCCTAGCAATGATAAGAAAACCAGAGTACCTAGTAAAATGGTATGTACACATGGGCATGTATCCCTGCATTTTGAATCCAGTTTGCCTTAGAGTCTTCAAACAGAAACACTGGGTACATTTATTTATGCTTCAATAGATCTATAATAACTTCATGTCTGTTAAGCAGATATTAATTATGTTTTCTGGCATAGTGATGACTTTCATATGTTTGTTTGGTTACCTGGAATTGCTACAAAGAGTGGAAAAAAGTATGTAGTTAAGAAAAGCTCTAATGTATCCATGGGCTTTTGTAAGAAACATACTCTCAGGTCATCAGAAACTGCACTAATTCACTACTCATACTGAAAGAGGCATATTAAAGGTATTAAAGAATATAAAAAAACGGGAAGGAAAGCTGAGACAATGTGATGGAGATGATAGGGATAGGGATTTTTGCAACATCACTACAAACAGAGCCTGAGAGTTTAACAGCAGTAGAAACATGCATTTGTGATCATTTGTGTTACCTCCCAATGCTGAAAGGCTCTGCTGTGGCAAACTTTTTGGAGCTGATATACTGTCAACATTGCTTCCAAGCTGAAGCCATCCAGAGCTGCAGGGAACTGTCTTCCTGGAACCAGATCCTCCTCATCTACCTCTACTGTTTCCCCCATTTGGTTGTTTATGTTGTTGACAAGATTGCAGACATTTAGCAGGGTCATTTTCCAGTAAGGAAGTTTTGCTCTGTTAATCTGAAAATAGAAACACCCACGATTTAACGTCTTTGGGGTTTTTTGTATTCATTTGCTACATTCAAACATTTTGTTAGAAACCAGTTTATGTTTCTGAAGTGCTTTTCATCTGGTCAACTTTTAGACAATAATTAGAGTGCTGAACTTAGGACAACTCATTTATTACACACGCCAAGTCTGCTTCCTTGCAGCCTTGCCCCCCAGGTAGATATAAATGATGAAAAAGCTAAACTGCTACCAAACCAGAATGGCAGCATTTCATAGTCATTCTGCACAGGTGCAAACAAAAACACAGATGGAAATTAATATAATATAAATTCACAGGTGTAAATAAGGATAATGAATCAAACCCACTGGATAAATTCCCAGCTCAGGAATCCAGGCTGGATGCCTGTGGTTAACTAGACACTCCTCCCTAGTTCAGCACAAATACCAGTCATCCCAAAATTCCCTGAGAAAAGGAATGGAGTCCCTGCTTCAGGACAAGCTGTCTGATGAGTCTCGGTCTGAAGTTACAGAATCTGTAAGCCCCAGGAGTTTTGGATGCTGGAAAGTGAAGAGCCTGGGAGATGTTAACTGAAGGTCTGCAGGCTTAGGAAGATCGAGCAAAGATAAAACATAGCTGTGAAAAATAAAGTGCTCCTGACTTTGTAACTGGACTGAAAAACCGAGGCCATTTAAAGAAATGCTGATAAGCATGATTTTTACTTTTCTACTGGTATTGTTTTTTCCAAGCAGTTGCAGCAGTAGTCTTCTTCCATTTTGATTATCAATAGCAAAAAAAGTAAGTTTAAAACTTAATTCCTATCTCATTTACTGCTTTTCATGATTTTGCCATTTTCTTCATTCTCCCACTACTAATTATTTCTTCTGCACTGTATTCTTTTCAGTGCTGAGTATAGAATTTAGTTTCCTTCAGCTAGAACTGGTGACATAGCAATCTCCAATCAAAAGCCAAATAGCAAATTCCTATTTATTCCTGGCAAGGATTTCCTTGCTGTGCACATTAGGATTAGACATTACCTATGAAGTGAAACGTTGCTTCTTTTCCTGTATGTACAAGTTAAATACAGGTATGACACTAACACAGACATTGCCTTTCACACATACCTGGCAGCACTAATTGAGAGTGTGGATGCAGTGTTTACTTGGCTGAACCACCAGGTAATCACATAACCTGTTTCTTTAGAGCACGTTCCTAATAAAGGGGCCTTGCATGCAAGATTTATATATATTCATCACACTTGACTATTTTTTGAGGGAAAAGAAAGAAAATTTAGAGAAATGAGGAAGAAACAAGAAAAGTTGGCATCACTCTCAGCATTAGTTACAAAAAGTATTCTTTTGGCCATGATCATTACTCCAACATACATCTGATACATGTGCCCTTCAAAATGAGAATGATTTAGCCTTTTAATAAATCTTCTGTGCATTCTCAGATTCCTGACAACATCTAAAAAAAATATTTTGTTTTGTGGCTAAGAAAACAACTCTGAAATCTTTTTTGGAAGCCTGTAATTGGTTCTGCACTCTTTCCTTTGAGCTCATCTGTTTTCTCACTGAACTACCCTAGTTAGTCTATCAAACTATTTAAAAAGATGTGACAGTTTTAAGATAAAGTTACTCTCTTTGCAGAATATTTAATTTTATTAACAGAAGTTAAACTAGGAAAAAGACCAACTGTCCAATGCAATTTCAAAATATTCTTTGGTCTGTTTTAATCTATTTTTGAAATATAAAAATATGGAGCTTTCCATGACAAATGAGGAGGTTTCTCCAGTTCACTGTTCTCTCCTGGGTATGCAAAAGAAATGTGAGCTGGCACTTCAACAGCTAAATTGCAATGGAGCATATAATCTAGAGGCACTGCTACATGAGCAAGTGAGGTTTCTGAGTTCTGAATATTCCAGTGGATGGAAACAGAAGAGTAAAGGATAGGGTAACTTTTCATGCCTTCTTCTATAATTTATAGAATCTTTTTGATCTGAAGTTACTACTTCATGTCAGTCTGATGCGCATCTATGTATAAAGGAACTTTCCTCTGTGTATTTGTAAAATACTTAAATAGCAGATTTCCTTGGGTGAAAATTATCTTAGCTCTTACTTACGAGGTTAGGAGAAAACGAATTTGCAGCACTGTCTGCATGTTTCTAACTAATATTTCATTTGTTAAGGGAGTTTCATTCCTATTAATGCCATGCATATATCACCTCAAAGTATTTTTACTTGGGTACACCTGCTTCTGGCTTACTGCTACCATTAACAATTCAGTCAGAGTGAATTTTGGGTTATTTTAATTGAACGTGGAGTTTTCCAGGTCATGTCGAGTCACTGAACAGAGGACTCGTGTTATTTCTCTGCTCCATTATTACAGTAAGTATGAAAATCAGACCACTTTGCTTTTTGGGTTATGGAAAATATCTGAGGTAGTTATACTTAAAAGTATATGTAAAAAAAACAGTTTAAGATGATGATAATCCAAATTTTCAGTTTAATTTATAATATGGGATATATTTTATATTTTATACTTTTATATATATTTTCCACACAGGTCTAAGCAATATCAGGTGCAGTAGCTCAACACATGTTTTGGAAAACACCTACACAATAAAGCAAGGAACCTTTATCTGCCAAGGTAGAACTAATTTTTTTAAGAGTAACTTGAAAAATATCTGGGAATAATCTGAAGAAAGAAAGGAGATTGAAGTACGAACTAGAATTAAAAATGTATATGAATACTGAAGTGAATATGATGTATGTATTTCCAATGTTGAACATGCTTGCAAAATAAGAATCAGATATATAATTTCTCACACTTCATGGATCTTGAAAGAGAATTTAAGATCATCTAAGGAACTGAAATAAGCATATTTCCTTCTTTGACAACAGGCTTGTTCTATGCAAGACAAGAGATTCGCAAGTTATAATTTATATTTTATTTCCATATCTGGTTGAATGATACCCCTGATAGTTTGCCTAAGATACTTCTTTTGTTACAGTCCATCCATACATCCCAAATGCTATTTTTCATTAGGAAAAATGATATCTGCTTTTTAAATTCCTGTCTTTATCTAGCAAAAGCAGATAAAAAGCAAAGTCATTATAAAGTAAAAATCCCAAGTTAGTGTAGGATCTCTATGGTTCTTTTCTATAATAGCAGTTGAATTTTGTTCAGATTGTAACCATAGAAATAATATCTTTAATCAGATATAGCATTGAGTTCTGTTAAAGAAGAAATCCTTCCATGGTGCATATTAATGCCTGTAGAGCTAATTAATTTTTATGTTATGACTGAAGTCAGGAAGTCACTAGCTTCTAGATAGATGTAGGCTCCTCCTACTTCTAGGCAGCTCCTCAGAAAAGGAGGCTAAACACTCTGGGCAAATGCAGTCATAAATAGACATCCTACGACAATCAAAACTCAGTGGGTCCATGACTTCAGAAAATTAATGTTGGGTGGGATCCCAAAGGTAGAGTATATTCTAGGGCTAATATATTCTCCAAGACATACTTTTGTTTTACTTTTTTTTTCTGTGTAAATAACATAGTCTCAATCTTTTTGAGGTCAAAAAAGTTTCTTCGTGCAACTAGTGGTTTCAGGCAAGCATTTAGGAAGATGGAAATAGCTATCTCTTTGATAAAAATAGAGTTTTCGATTTCAAACAAAAGAGAGACAGGAGATAACTGTCCACATATTTTGACATGTCAGGTTTTGTTGTTTTACCTGATGTTCCAAATGGGTTTTTGGATTTTATCTTAAGAAAAAGACAGAGCATTTTAAGGACTTGTTTGATCTTTGTATCTTGGTTCAGATATAACAGCGGGAAGGGTGACAAACTGTATTAAATGCTGAAGGCAGGTTGCAATAAGCATGAACTACTTCTTTAAGGATGGAGAGTGATTCAGCATATAGGTGACTTTAAAGAGCAACTTGAAAAGGGGCAGCAGACACTGGACAGCAGTCTGTGAAGTTAAAGGCATAAGACAATTTTTCCCATAATATAGATAGACTACTGATTATTGCAAAAGGTGTGCTTAAGCCCTGGCTGTAGTCTTAATACTATAGTCCACAAGTGCCTACTTAGGTAGATTTTTGTTCTATCAAATACTAAACCCACAAGTGATAATCCATTTTGCTGCACTTTTAGATCTCAGCTTTCATAAACAGTAATTGTTTTCCCATCTTAACGCTGTTTAAATTGTTAGGATTTCCTCTGCTGATTACCAAGCCAGTGCCAAATACAGTCTGTGCAATTTAGCAGTAATTGCCCTCAAATTGAACCAGATCTCCGGCACAACACAAGACAGGTGTTACACATACCATCTTCAAATTTGTCTATCACACCAGAATCATAATTTGTTGTAATGAGGGTTAAAATCTGGCATTGGACAACAGAAAAAAAAGCAATTTCAGTAATGAATGGGATAGTGAAATTACTGTTGCAGAAGATTTGACACACAGTTTTTAGTGTTTCCACCATGTCTTGCTTTGATGTCAAGAGACAACATAAATTCAACTAATGAATTTTAGATGGTGATTTAAGGCATTATAATGTAGAATTAAAGGAATATTTCCAACATGAATCTACTGCTTCTGTTAACTTCAAGGGTCAGTTGACTGTGCTAAATACCCTAAGGATGCTAAATAGCAAGCTACATGACAACAAAAAAAATAAGAGTATTATTGCAATCATCATGACATTATTAACTGGTGCAATATATTTGTGCATTTGAGCTTGTGTTATCTGAGCTTGTGTTCTGTGGTAAAAGGCAGGAAAAGAAGGATGTTCACAGATCCACTAAAGTCAGTAGCAGAAATACCAATAGCTGCAGGATTTTATTCCAGAACATGCTATTCTTTACGACGCAGCAAAAAAAATATTTTTGTTAGCCCCCTACATTTAAATATGCCTCAGAAAATGGGAAGTTATTAAATCTTTCTGTACCTTACAAAAGCGAGTGGCCAACAGGTTTATTTGCAATCTAAGGTTAGGTATCATGCCAGTAAAGAACATTGAGATCTAAGAATTGCCAGACCAGTTAAAGAGAACGCATTTTCTGGCCTCATACTTCTAGTCTATCCAGTGATCCTGTGGGAAAGGCCACATATACTTAAATACAATATATGCAGATGTCATCCTAGCAGGTTTTGTCTTTAACCTTCAACTAGTCATTGGTTTATAAAAATTTCTTTTTTGGGGGAGAAATTTTTCATTTCTCATTTTATTTTCCATTACGTTTAAGTACCACTTAAACTTTATTGGAATAACAAATTAAAATATTCACCCTTAAACCCATAGTACTTGTTTCAGAGTTTGTTCTTCATATGTCGTTGAAGATATATCAGACACATATATTTCTTAGATCATTTATGGAAGATAATTGTGTTAAGAAAGTGTCTATCAGCCTGTCCAATACATACATGCAACACTTTCTGCTTCACCTTGTCAATATGAGGTTTTCACTGAATTTTTATATATCCATATTAATAACATAAACATTATTCACAGTCTGGAAACCTGTCAAGGAAATGCCATTTACAAAGTTAGATTTTCACAGTCCATGTTCCTGTACTGGCACTATATTCAAAATCCTAAACCAAAATTGGCATATGTATTAACTGGTTTTGCTTTATGATTGTCTTAATTTTATATGCATATAGGAAGGGTTCTGCATAAAAATAGCACTTACAGATTCGACTCAAGGTTAATTTAGCTTTCATCAGGCATAATCTTATTGGAAACACATTTCCTCACATAAATTTACATCTCTGTACATAACACAGTTTTGACAGTTTAATGAAAGTACCAGTGTTACAGCTGAGGAACATGTTTAGTGTGTCACATCAACACCTTTACATTTCCTTTGAACTGGAGAAAATCTTGCACCAAAGGAAAACCTAACACTGAACTTTTCTGTCTAGACCATAGGTTATTACTTTGTGCAAAGACTTTTGGGTTTGTAATGAGAATTCATTTGCTCCCTCCCTGTCAGGTAAAGGAAGAAAAATAATTACCTTTGATGTGTACATATTGGTCAATAAATCTGCTTCTAATGCTTTCATTTCCTCTTCTGAATCTGGGAATAAACCAGAAACACATGTTTATTATTTGATCATAAATCATAGACATTTCAATTCAGTATACAGAACTTAGATATTTAAATGATTTTTAAAAATAAACAACAAACACAAACACCAGTGACCCAGAGGGACTGTCAGGAGTCTTCAGTTAACAGCAACATTATATTAAAACAAATACTCAGTATATTTTTAAAGCATGATCAAACTTACGGAAGTGAATGGAATTGTTCATTTATCTCAGTTTCATAGCTGAAAGGCTCATTAAACTGCAATTCCTTCAGTATAAAAAAACTGCTGCAATGTTCTTCATTATTTTCATAATAAATATTTGTCACCTTTGCTTACTTTGGAAGAAAAATTTGAATATTTATTTTCAAATAATATTTATTTTATAGTAATTATTTATATAAATTGCAGTTATGATTACTTGATTAATAATCAATATTTTTATTATTCTTAATTAAATTAAGGGTATTTTTACTGATATGAGGGAACTGAGCTTGACCAGTTTATGATACAAGCTCTTGACAATGTATATACAAAAAAGAAGTATTCTGACTGGAAGTCTAGGGTTTTCTTTACTGATTTAATCGACCTTTGATAGCTCAGTAGACTTGCAAGACTTGTGATTTGGTAAACAGGGTAAAAATTACTGCGGAAAGAGAAAATACACAGCCACATTTCCACACACAGCATCACAAGATGAAGATGAGAATCACAATGAAGATCTGGTGCCTTGGTAGCAGCAATCACAGCTCACAGAGAAAAAAATGTAAGGAATCAGCTAAACCTTTAGGTGAAATACAGTTCCACATAGCTTTTACCTTTCCTGGAATACCAACAGTCCAAAACCAAACAATGCACTAATACTTCAAACCATACTAAACCAAAATATATTCCATATTCATATAGATAATATCTCACTTTCAATAATCAATACTGTTGGCATGTAAGACCCTACCCCTGAATCTGTGAATAGATTCTGCCCATGCCTTCATTTCAGGGATCCTCACCATGTCGTGTCACTACCTTTCACAGAACATGAGACTGTAAGGCACCACGAGCATGTGCTAATGTGTCATAGGTTTCTATCAGCGCAGAAGCCACTCATTGCAATGCTCTTAACAGTCAAGGTAAATCTCAATAAATCTCACAACTACCGTCACTTTGATTCTTCTTTAGGAAATGCTTCTAAATACCAGTGCTTATTCACTTGCTTCTGATTTCAAGTCTAGTTTATTTCTAATTACAAATGTATCCAAGGTTTGTAAATAAATTCCTACACTATAAATAATACCTTTCTATTTGCAATACTTAGCCATCATGTATTTATTGAGAGGAATCATTGTTCTTCCCAGCTTAGTGTTTTCGTGTGTCCTTACAAGATTAGTATACAAGTGCAAGATTACTGTTTCTTTTTTGTCAAAAACCATTGCCATGGAAATCCCATAAATGCTTCATTGAAAGGCTATCCCCAGATTTATTGGGCTTTCACCAATTCTCCTTCCTTGCAAAAGCCTTGTATTCCCGCACTCATCAGAGCAGCCCCCTTCTGTCCCTGATGTGTTCTCAAGAGAGAACAGTATAGCACAGTTTGGCTCAGCAGCCCAATACTTAATCACTTTAATGCTTACCATTAGCTACAGAGGGCAGCTGTCTGACATGTCTTTTGGTTTTGTTTGTCTTTTGTGGCTGAAAACCCCCCCAAAAAATGGGTTAGGTAACAAGATAATGTCTTTTATTCCTCAGATTTCCAACAGTTGTGCTTTGGTTAAAAAGGAGTTTTAACAGGAATTTCTATTTCCTAAGCCACTGCATTCTGTATTGCTGCACTGCTTCTTATTTCTATTATTTAAGTCATCAAAAACTTCTGTGTGTCACATATATCCCCTTTCTCTGTAGAGATGCTCCTGTTCATACTTGCTTACTAACACAATAGATTCATTCATTATTTTTATCATCGAAGCAATTGCATTTAAGTGACTTGCTGTAATGCTGATCTACAACCAGTCTTACTCAATGTTTAAAATTTTCATATTAAAGAGGACTAGTTGTAGACCAGTCAGCAAGTCTCTAGTAACTGATCTCCAACCTAATGCCTTTCAGCCCTTTCAGCAGGAATGGCAGTCAGTTTTGCCAGCTTTACCATTAGCCAAAGTTCTGGTGGCAGCACGAGATCACTTCAGCTGAATTTCTATCAATGATAGCATCTCCTGTGAGCAGAAGATGACAGCATCATGATTTGTGGGGTCCTGGATCACACCAGCTGAGAACAACAAAAGGACTTGTGCCTGGTTAGCACCTGTTTTTGTTTCTATAAAGGATGGAAAGTAGCTTCTACACATCAAGGCTGGAAGATAGCTGCAGGCATGAAAGATGGGAAGGAAGGTATAAGAAGCATTTGGATTGGAAAAAAAAGAAATGTAGAGGACATTATTTAGGAGTCAAAAGAGATGGATGAGGAGCAAAAACATAAAAAGAACAGACTCTCAGAGGGCAATGTATAAAAAGCCTGGTTACACATTATTGTTAAAACCAGAGAGAAATTCACACAGTTTGATGTATTCTTGATTCCACTGACAAGAAAAATAGTTTCTACTCATATATTCACATTTTATAGAATAATTACATTCTACAGGTACATACTTATGCCTGAGGGCAAACATTTTCAAAGAAAATTTAAATTATTTTCATGGCATAACTGTCCATATTACTTACAGATTATTTGAGCCCCTTCACATAAGCTTCTCTGTGTCATTTCTCATTTACAAATAATTTCAAATTTTCAAGCAAATAAACCATTGTATTAGTTCCCCACACAATTTGACTTCTGGGTTTTTTTAATGAACCTATTTTAATTCCCACGTATTGTTTTTTACTTTAGTGGTTTTTCATTAAGGCTCTATAACGAGTTGAATTTAAAACAGCTTCACTGAAAATACTAGTGAGGAATTTGTTTTAAAAGCTTAGGAATATATGGGGAGAAAAAATGTTAAGCTTTGTCACTGAGATCATGTGTTCCTATAATGTACAGAACAATTATATTTAAACTGTAATAAAATGCAGGTATTATGTGGTTTACATCTTTCTTCTGCAGGGGAATACAAACTGTAAACGTCCATCTAAAGTGAGAATTAGGAATTCTGAGTCCCTCTGAACACTAAAGTTGAAAAATGAAGTTGCCTGTAAATTTACCCAGTAATTTAGTGGAGTTAAAAATTAATTTTCAAGTCACTTAAGACTGGATTTTGCAGGCTATTCTACTACATATATATGTGCATACACATGTTTAACTATCACCCATACCTATTTGATCATAAACCTTAGATATAAATGGCTGATGCTCAAAATGTGTAATTTTTCAAAGAAGCAAGAAATGCATTTTAATATATTGCCCTCCTTTTGAGCTTTTTAAAGCAGCTGCTCTTGGCGAAGGAATGAATTTACATCAATCTTCTTCCTGTGGTCATAATTTCAGATTTGTTGTTAGCAACTTTTTTTCCAGATAATAAAATTATGTTTCTCTTTCTAAAAAGCAACTGAACGGCATACATATTCATGTTGATGTTTGGATTACAGCAGCTATTCATGAGGTGCAGAAATTACTATTTGTATCTTAATTTGGAAATACATGATATTCAATAAACCACAGCAGATGGTCTACACTGATTTGTATTTCCAATGACTAGTCTGCACTAATTGCCGTGTTATATGGATGCTGTGAGGAGGAATGGATTATACGAAGGGAGAAAGTTAGAGGAGTGATATCAAAAAACCATGATGCTGGCCAGAGCCCGTTATCAGAGGCGGCTCCCGGGCGCCTAATGGGATCAGCCGGCGGAGCCCGAAGCGACTTCACTTCCTTGCTTTAGGTCCCTCTTACGGCCGCGGCAGCGGCTCAGTGCCGAGCGGTCAGAGGGGCTTCGGGGCCGGGCGGTGCGGGGCGCGCCCGGCGGAGGCGGCGGCGGGCACTTACCTGAGCAGAGGCTGCAGGAGGCCAGGGCCAGCAGCACCACGCACACCAGCTGGACTCTCATCCTTGCCGCGCCGCCCTCTAGAAAGTAAAGTCCATAAATCCTAGGGAGAGACGGAGAGAGAGACAGAGAGACAGAGAGACAGAGATAGACAGAGCCCCGCCGCTCCTCGCCCTCCGCACGCGTGCTGACAGGCGGCTGCAGGCACCAGACGGGGGACCCAGACCCTTCCCCAACTATATAAGCCGCGGGGTGATGTCACGGCGGTACTGCCATCGCCTCCTGACGAAGCTCCCTCCCTCCCTCTTCCCCCTCTCCTCCTGCTGCCCCCTCCCCGCCGCTCCGCGCCCGCTGACGCCACTCACCGCCTGACGCACGCGGAGCCCCGCGGGGCGCGCAGCGAACCCCCGCACCCACGGCCGCGGGGCGCGCCCGGCACGGCTTTTCCCGAAAGGGAACTATCCTGGGATTTTGTTGTTATTATTATTATTATTATTATTATTATTATTATTATTTTTAAAAAAAATTTCCGCAGGTGCTCTGTCCCCCGGTGCGGGGCCAGAGGTGGGGAGCGACCGCACCGCCGTCCTCGTGCGGTTGACGCCCTTTGTCTTTCATCTGTAGAACCTTTCCCTAGAGCAAGGGAAGGAACTGCGCACCGGTGACGGCAGGGATGTTAAACTGGGGATGAGCAGGGAATGCCTGACATGGGGCACGGAAAGCATGTAACCCTGGCCATGGGTATGAGTGTTGCATCGGGCACGGGTAGCAGGAAGAAAGGGGAAGAAATAAAGTCTGAATGTGTGAAAGATGGAGTAAGATAACGGGAAAAGCCACTTGATAGAGTGTTTCATAGAAGCGCAAGAAATTGAGACCCGACCAGGCTAGAGCCTCCCTATTACTTCTGAAGAGCTCTTGCCACAGTCACCCGCTGCGGTTTCAAACAAGCGAGCGTTCCTCAGAGACATTTCTCTCAGGATGCACTTTTCCTTGTTGATTTTTTTCCACTAGGGATCCTTCCTCAACGACTAGCACAGACCAGGCTCCGTGCCAGTACCCCGAGGTCGGAAGGGAGCAGGACACACCGGGACCCCAGGCGGAGGCAGGGCGGCGGCGGGACGGGCGCGCTCTGCGCCGGGCGGGGCGCGGGGCCCCCGTCCCTGCACCGCATCCCGGGCACTGCCCTCCGCGGCTGCCCGGGAGCCCGTCTCTGCTCCGGGCTCGCTTTTCGCCTCCCAGCTCTCACAGCTCCTGAGCCGCAAAGCCCAGAAAAATGACCCGAAGGTGAGGAGGGCAGGGTGACCTCCAACGAGTGAGTACAAAAACGTAAAGCTGAAGACTGGCGTCAGCCTCCATGGCGCTACTGCTTTTGCAGTGAGGTTTTTGTTTTTTGTTGTTTTTCTCTTCTCAGATACAGACGAATGCTCCATATGTTGAATACAGATACAGATACAATGCAGAACATTTCTGTCTCTCTGAATACATTTAAGGACAGTTGCACGTGTCACACGTAGCAGGAACACACGCTGCGAGTAGATTCTTCTGTCGTGGATGCTCCCTTCACTGCAGAAAGGGTCCTCTAAAATGCAAAGAGCATAGATGGGTGTTGTTTTCCTCCCATACCCTCTGCAACTGAATAGGTGTAGCAGAAACATGTAAAATTTTTGAAATCCTGCCACAATGAACACCTGTTGAAAAAAGTTTAATTAACTGAATTCTTTCTTCCCTGAAACAACTTCTGCAGCACAACAGACTATAAATTCAAATGTTTCTTTGGTTTATGCTGAAAAAAATACACACAGAAATGAAATAGAGTGCACTGTAGTGGTATTAGATGTTTTAAGAGCACGTTTTTTTGCATACAGTTGGGAAAACATCCTTCTGTATTACTGAGAGAGAAAATAAAAATAAACAAAACCCCCAAATCCCCGAAACATATTTATCACATTTATGGGCTGTGCTAGTCTACCAGAAAGTTTCAGCTGTCATTTATATGCCTGAGAACCCAGGTTAGATGAGGTAGACACTCACAGTTCCCTTTACTCCAATTTTCTATTATTTCCGTGATATAGAAAGACCAATCTGCAGCTAATTTTGCTCTGTGCGTGTTCAATAGTTCAGAAAGCTCTATGAATGAGAATCATATTTCATAGATATTTTCTAGTGCCCACTTTCTGTCACAGAGTTCTTCAATAGTCTAATTACCCATATTCTTATGTAACTTGAATTTAAAGGAATGATTTTTTTTTTTCCTCAGGAAGAGACTAATTGCCATTTTTCCTGCCATTAAAATCTGTGATTGCCTAATTGCTGCCTTTTTTGTTTTCTTTTTTTTTTTTTTCCCCCAGAGGTAATATTTGTTAGTGATTTGAAAGGGGCAAATATGTGGTATGTTTTGAACCATATTTTTTTGCCGTTGGTCTGTTTCCATTTTCTTTTTCTTGGAAACTGACAAGGCAGAAACTTCAGTGTTGAAAATCTTCTTTGCTTTCTTACCATGTTTTATGTTCCTGATGTATAATCTTCAAGTTCCCTGGATCAGGTTCAACTGAGCTTGGACAATTATATTTTTTTTTCAGTAGAACTCAGTTGTCATCTGTTTCTCAGATACTCCTTTACTTACTTTTTCTACCTTTTTCGTACATCTATACATTGTACTGCTTCACAAAGAATTGTATAATCGGAATTTTAACCCTTTCAACAGTTAATTTCTTGAATCACCTCAACTTCAAGTCATCTTCATATCACATTTCTCCTAATGAAGAAGAGAAGCTGTTATAAGGAAAAAAGCCAACCTCTTTACAGGTCTCTCTCTCCCCCTCTCTCTCCCCCACTTTTATTTTTAAATATTCTTAGCTAAAGAAAATATTTATAACTATTCATTAGTGTCAGTCAATTTCGGAAGCTCAGTTTATCTTTACTTGCTCTCAGCATGTGATTTAGACAGCCTGTCCAGGCCTATAAATCAGGTCAACTCACAACTGGGAGGCACTGGAGATAACGAAACAATCAGGGAAATGGCAGATTCGCGGAAGAAGAGATACATAAACCTCTATTTACTTTGCCATAAAACTACCATCATAGTATATGAGTAACACCGAACACAAAAGCTGTAATCACCAAACAGAAGGAGAGTGCCATTCTGCTAATATTCCTGCAGCAGAAGGTACTGGGCATTATAATAAGGAACTCTCAATATTGCAGTTGCCAGTCTTATACCTTTGGAATAGAAATAAACACAGAATGAATGAATGAATGAATGGAAGAAAATACAAGATGTTCAATCTTGCTATTAAATATATTTAGGTCTAAATTTTATATATATATATATATATATATATATATATATATTTTAGCTAAACTTAGCAGTAGTTATACAAGTATGAAAACTCCAAGGGGAATCATTCTGGGGGTGGTCATCCAGAAAATGTTTCATGCAGCAAACTGGCTAAAGATACTCAAAATCTTAAAGTTGATTTTAGTTCTGGTGATTAACCTGCTTTGCCCCTACAATAGTTTGGCCATCAGCAGTTTAGGTTAACATGCTGGGCAGAAAACTAATGACTCAAATTAATTTCTATCATGTCAGGTCAAGGGACAAGCTCAAGCAAAGCAACAGGACATACAGTCAAGGGCATTCAAAGCACATTTAAATAATTAATGTAATCAGACACTGCAGCAGAATTTCCCAGGCATTGTGAATTCTCATCATCTCTTTTCCTGAGCTTAAATATAAGTCAAGGGGATTTATTGTGTTTGGTCAGCACAACAGTGCTCAAAACTTGATGGTGATTCAACTGTTAAAAATCCTGGAGACCACCTCTGCTGCAAAGAATATCAGAAAAGAATTCAAAAGTAAAAGGCAGATGGTGCTTTACACACTAGATCACTTTTACTAAGTAAAACATTGAGCATCCTCTCTACTTCAAAGCTAATCTCCTTTAGTCATTCTACGAGTCAATTTTTTAGATTTATGATGTTGTGCACTTTAAGGAATCCTTGAGAAGTTGACTGAGTAACACCAAAGAGCTTACTGATACAGGAAAAAACCCAACCACATAAGCGACCACATTATTGTCAGAAGAATTTCTTAATATGCAACAAATTTCTGCCACATTTTAAGAAGCCACAAATCCATAGAAACTTCCTGGATGTTCAATGAGCTCACCTTTTGTGTTTTCAAGTTCTGGGGCCTAAAACTGTGAAAGTGCCATACTGTGTAGCTTCTCTATATGAGGTATACCTGCATGGCAGAGAGGTTTTTTGAGGCTTTGGAGTTTCAAAACAGCAATACCATCTCAGTACCCCAGGGTACTCAAATCACAGAAAGCTTAAAAGTATAATTTCAACAGAATAATCTGAAGTATCATTTCCTTTTTAATTTTTTTTCCCATTAAAGCACAGCTGTTACATTTCCAGAAGTTTGGGACTCTCTTAACCCTTCTTATGAAAAAATAGATTCTATATTTACATTACTATAAAGTAAAAACAATGTGTCTGCATCAACACACCAACAGTTAAAACAACTGAAAATTCAAAATTTTAGGACATACACACACATATCTGTAACTATTTGGAAGTTGTTTAATAGAAGTCAGTTTGGATAAAAAAAGGCCATAAGAAAACAATCTTCACTCCTACTCCTAATTTTCATTTGCTTTTATTTTTTTTTTTTTCCTTTTACTAAAATCCTTTTATATGAGAAAGCAAACAGTGCAGTTAGAAGTGCCACCACAGTGTGTCATGGGAGTTATGCTTCGGGCACCTCCTCCTTACTCTCACTTCTCAGCGATTCACTCCCAGGCTAGACTGAATCTTTCTCATTTCTCTGATTACACATTTTCCCCAAATACCTAAGTTAATCAATTTTTCATTTCTCTCCAGTGAGCTATGAATATTTTAATTTAGGTTCCAGGGTATAATATATACAAGAGACATGGGTGAAAAGCCTGATATAACTTTGTTGAGTATTGAATATTCATGTAATCCACTGTTCATCAGACTGATCATGCTTTGAAATTTTGTGTTAAATTGATGCAATAGTTAAAAATTGCAAAATTATTGTCTTAATACTGTTGGACTGATAATAATGACTACTGACAATTCCTGAAAGAGCAAAATTAGATTGATTTCAGAGGGTTGACTTTCTTTTTCCCATGATATTCAGTTTTTGTCAGCAATTATTCTTCAGCATTCCGTGGAACATGTTAACTGAAGACATAAGTATACACTGTTATATTACACTGGTTCAATTATGCCATATAAATAGGAATTGGACTCCACACTCTGAAACTTTTGAAGTCATCTCTCCTGCCTCCTTCACAAATTTCTCAAAGAATTGTGCCTTTCCCTTGTACTCAAAAGAGAATTTATTTTAACTAGCTATTTAAAATCACACAGCAATTAAGAGATTTTTGAATTAAAAATACTGAGGAATATTTCTCTGTGCACAGTAAAGAGGCAATATATTATTAGTATCGTAAATCACTGAGATTATGCTGACACCTTCAACTTGATCAGATAAGAGTTCTTCCCCAGGAGTCCTTAAGAGATTTCCAAACAACCAGTAGCCTTTCCTTTTTATTCTCTTTTTTATTCTTTTTCTTGTCTTTTATTTTTTAAATAAAGGTAGCCTCAAAGAGTCACGGACATCCTTCCACAGTTCTTCCACTGCAACATAAGAAAATACAAAGAATCACTTAGAAGTGTTTTTTCCTTTTTCAGTTAGTTAATTTTCTTCTTCTGAAAATTTCATTAAGCAGGGCCAAAGCACCAGTTTTGAATTAATTCTTAATATACAAGGTTTTTTGCTGGACCATTTATGAGTAAATAATTTATAAATTGTTCTGGATTTAGGAGTGATAGTCAGAAACAAAATATGGATTTAAAGAACTGTGGTTTCAGGACTGTGCCAGCACACACATACCAAGTATATACCACTTCTGCAACTTCCAGCCTTTTTACCTAAGAGGGATGGAAAGCGTTTATGTAATTTGCACATCTGTGAACTGAAATTTGCATGCATAGTACTTAAGAAATTCCTTGGAGATTGAAAAGCAGACATGCCAATAAAGACAAACAGAGTGGTAATAAGAATACATGTTACAACAGCAAACACAGGCAACCAATCATTTACAACACAAGCAAAAACATCACTGACAAATAAAGCAAGCACCCTTTCTGAAAAAAAAAAGAGGCTTTGAATCTGAAGAATATTTTGCATTTGCATAACACCTTTCTATTTCAGTCCTTCATAAACATGAATTAACTACATCCATGTCTAAACTAGAATGCAGCTTATAACACTGCTCTAGAAAGAAACATTTGTCATCTGTGGCAGCCTACAGCAACCTAGACTTTAGTGTTAAGGCTTATCACAGGCAATGCTGAAGAGCTGCAGTGTTTATGCCTTATCAAAGCCATCCAGAGCAGTGCATGCTCCTGGGTATATGTCCTGACACTAGTTCCACATCTATGATCACCATCCAGATCATAATGGCATCAAGCCTTGCTTGGTGCACTCACTCCTCTCTCCCTCTCTCCCCCTGCCCCCATCCCAGCAGAAATATGTTATACTGGCAAGAGAACAGTTACACTGTTGTAACTGCAGGTAAACGAAGGGATTCAGCGAGCACAGAGCGCTCACACCCCAGATTAACACGCTGATGTCAGCCATGCCTTGTGCTGTAGACATGATCTCAGCTTCAAATCACTATCCTGGTGCATTGATTTGTGCTGCTGGAGCCATGTTTAATTGAGACCCAGAGGGGACTGTTTTCTAATCACTCGATGATGTAGCCCCGATCCTGGAAACACCTCCATACATGCCTAATTTTAAGAAGATGAGCAGCATGACTCAAATGCTAAAACTTAAGCTTGTCTGTATCTGTAAATTTCATGTACCCACACCAAGGGGAACAAAGATTGTTGATTTAAACAGTGAGGCCTGAATTCCAGCTCATGATTTTGTTGAGGTACCTATGGAATACTTTGGGCTTCAACTGAAAATACTTAGCCGTCAAAGATTACAAGCAGGTTTGAAGAGCATTATACTGACCTGAAGGTACCCCTGTAGCATTTCGTTCAAAATCAGGAATAAATACTTAGTGCAGACACAAACTTCAGTTTCTTCCAGCTTTTCTCCTCATTGTCACCAGTCTCCCTTGGATGAACAAGTGGTCCAGCTGTATTCATGGTAACTGATGAGACAGCTGACGTTGACTGTTACAGCTAACAAGTAAATGGCACCTTTGTATTCATGTAGCTACAATGGTCTCTCTCCATAGGGCTATAACTTTAGGAGTAAGGTAAAACATGGGAAGTGAACATTCTGACCCTATTTCAGTGAATATCACAAAAAGGTTTATATACCCCTTTGCTGTGTGAATAGCCAGCTGAGGCCTTGATGCAGAAAAAATAATGTTAAAGACCACCCCTACATACCTAAGGGAATTTAGAAGGTGTGAAGGAGTTAAAAAAAAAAAAAAAAAAAAAAAAGTAGATATGGTGTATTGCCTCTGGCAGGCTTACACATGTCCATCAAACAGCAGTAACTCCCTACAGTCTAAAGCTTCAGAAGGGAGCTGAACATCAAAGAACAATGCCTCACTTCAGAGATTCAACTCTTACTAGAATCCTGGAACTTTTAGGTTGGAAAAGTCTTCAAGTCATCAAGACAAGACATCATCATATCCCAGCATCAGCCTAGCACTTCTATATTAGCAACTAAGCCATGTCCCATATCCACACATCTTTTAAATATCCCCTGGGATAGTGGCTCCATCACTTCTCTGGGCAGCATGTTTCAATGGTTGAGAACCCTTTCCATGAAGAAATTTTTGCTAATATCCAGTCTAAACCTTCCATGGCACAACTTGAGGCTGTTTCCTCTCATCCGGATACTTGCTACCTGAGAGAAGAAGCTGACACTCACCTGGCTACAACCTCCTTTCAGGTGGTTATAGAGAGCAATGAGTCTTATTTTCTCAAGGCTAAACAGCCCCAGCTCCCTCAACTGCTTCTCATAACACTTGTGTTCCAGACCCTTCATCAGCTTTGTTGCCCTTCTCTCAATATGCTGCAGCACCTCAATGTCTTTTGATAGTGAGGGGCCCAAAAACTTAACACACTTGAGGTGTGCTAAGTACAGGACAATATTGTGACAGTTTACCACTCAACAAAGTTTCTCAGGAACCTGGTGTCATGGTTTAAGCACAGTCAGCAGCCAAGCCCCATCCAGCCCCTCACTCACTCCCCTACCATTGGGACCGGGGAGAGAATCAAAAGGGAAAATGCTAGGAAACTCATAGATTGAGATAAAGGCAGCCTAATAGGGAAAGAAAAAGCCAGACATGCAAGCAAAGCAAAACAAGAAATTAATTCACTGCTTCCCATGGATAGGCAGGTGTTCAGCCATTCCCAGGAGAGCATCACACATAACTTGAGGAGACAAAGGCCATCACTCCAAATGTCCCGCTCCTTTCCCCACTTTATATACCTTAATATA
Source organism: Vidua chalybeata (assembly GCF_026979565.1). Lineage (NCBI taxonomy): Eukaryota > Metazoa > Chordata > Aves > Passeriformes > Viduidae > Vidua > Vidua chalybeata. The sequence continues at coordinate 11,045,174 of NC_071534.1, read as the reverse complement.
TGGTCTGGAATAAGCCTTTGGTTAATTGGGGTCAGCTGTCCTGGCTGTGTCTCCTCCCAACCTCCCATGCACCCCCAACTTCCTTCCTAACATGGCAGTACAGAAAACAGAAAAGGCCTTGGTTCTATATAAGCCCTGCTCAGCAGTAACAACACATCTAGATTATTCACCCTGTGTTCAACACAAATCCGAAACAGCCCCCTACCAGCCTGTGAAGAAAATTCCTCTTTCTGTGAAGAAAATTAACCCCATCCCAGCCAACACCAGCACACCTAGAGATAAGGAATTGGCTATTATTTACACATTTGTTTATACCATCTAGTTTTGATATAATACTGATTTCATCTGATAGCTTGTGCTGGGTGATCCTGTTCACTATCTTTTTATGTGATAGGAAAGTTGTGTTTTGAAATTCTTACAGTGTGCAGACACCAGCATCCTCACAAGACAGCCTACTACCCTGGTACCTGGGTGAGACTGTGTGTGTTTCTAACAGTAATTGAGGCAAGAAGAGAATAGTACATTTCTCTGTCATGCATAGCAACCATTCCATTTCCCCCTTACACAACACATTACTGCTAGCTATCATCCATAATTGCAATGCCAAATATGTCCTTTTGCATATAAAATTCAAGAGCAGCGGTTTCTTGCCAGAACATAATCTTTGTGATTATATAGTTGATTTTATAGTAGTCCTGGTCACAGGTTTATGCTCCCAGCCAACTAGGTCCTTTTGGAGTAAGGCCTTGAAACCATCACATAAGCCTGCACAATAAACCACAGTCACAGTCAGGAACTTCCTGGCTTCCATCCAGTGCTACATTGTAGTGGGAGTTAATTATCTAAACAACTTTGTGGATTTGGACTGAGTCAATCCTAAGTCAAAAGTCTTTATGCCTTTTACTAAATAACTCTGTTTCCTTTATACTGCTTCAGGAATTAGGATACCATCAGCTAGCAGAACAGAGAAGAAAACAGTGGAGTACATTCCTTTTATTCTCCAGAGTTTTGGTGCCTGGGCCTCAGGGAATACTCTTGCTGAAGTAATAATTAACAATTTAGTGGTGAAAAAACTTGTACTTGACCAAGAGGCACAGAAGAGTTTCATGGGAGCAAGCATCCTTCACTGCGAGGCATTATACCCCAGTTCAACACAGGAGAATATCTTCAGGAGAAGACATATGTCTTGGCATGTGTACCTCTGCTGTGTAAACTGTCTCATTCTCCTGCTTTGTGTTGGTCTGTCAGATGCAAACATGCAGCCCACATAGTTTTCTGCCCTTTGAAAATATTTCTGATTATAGTTGTTCTGAAATGCCATCTGTTGCATCTGTGTCAGAAACATTCAGGCATCTGAAATCCATCTAAAACTTTCATTAGAGACCTAGGTTCCTTACTGGAACTAAAGTTAAATCTGTGAAAGAGCATATTTCTGAAGGATTCAGATAGATTTGATTGTATCATTGTACTTGAAATAGACAAAGATGCTCAAAAATGCTATATAAAATCCTAAAACCAGCGGGGTAGGAATCTGCACATAATGTAATACCTGGAGACCATTTATCAATGGTCAATCAATGCCTAGAATTTATCATAGGTTGTGTATTAGAAGATTCCTTCATGATGCCCTTATCGCCTTTAAAAGTAATTAATGAACTGTTATAGTGCCAGTATGAGATTAGGAAACAGCAGCACTTTGCCACTGCAGAATTTTCAGTGATGTTTCCACACTTTCCTAGATGAGAAAAGATGAGTGGAGTACAAAAATTTGTTTCTGTTCCCTTGAAAAACAGGCTGGAGGGATGGATTAATTCTACCATTTAAGTAGAGTTTGAGTATTTTCCATGCATGGCTGGAATCTATCAAAGGAAGAGGGCTCATGTTTTAATGTGTGCCTGGCCCATTTAAGAGACGACATGTGGAGATGTCTGTCTCCCTGTGCAGGAAGACGAGAACAGGCATGCTGGAAGCTTTCACAGGAAAACAATATCAAGGATTTTGGTGTAAAGTTGCAAAGTGATAGGCTTAATGGGTGCAGGTACTGACAGGATCCCAGGGACTGGTATTAAATAAGAACATGAGTACTCCCTCTGTAATGACTGGAATAGTGTACACCTCCAGGGGACATTTGTTTCACATGTTTGTCTCTAAAAGATGTTCTCTTTTAACAGATGAGCACACTCAGAGGCTTGTTTCTTTCTGAAAATCATTTTCAATTGAAAAGGTCAGCTCTTCTAAATACTGTAATATCTACTTAAATTACCTAAAAATGAGTTCCTCTTGTGAAAGATTAAATAATGACCCAAAGTTAAATAATGAATCAATGGATTCAGCTCAACTGAGCAAAAGCTTCTGCAACACAGCCACAAGAAAAATGTTTCCTCTGTATATGTGTGTATTTGAGGACTCAGATATGACTCTGAGTGTGTCAACAGTTTATCTTTAATTCCAGTGACAATGATAAGAAGCAATTTAAAAATATATTTTTCAAGGAGAGAAGTAAATTCTATACACAGAGTGTGAAGGCTCCTTGTCTTGGAGGCTGTGTGGTGGATAGGGGGTCCTAGTCCTTCTTAAAGCTTGCTTATCTACAAATCCTGTGATCATATTTCCTCTAATGCTGCAAGAACTCACATTGATTATCTTTGGATGTAGGCAGCATAAGTGTTTTTTTTTTTTTTTTTCAGTAGGTTATAGCATATTTTGCAAATTTAGATTACGTCTTTTGAAAGAAAAATATTTTTTATATAGAAAAAGCTTTATTAAAGATATTCAGAACCCTAAACTATATTTGTATCAGGAAAGTATTTTTCTCACAATTCTGAAAAAAGAAAAAATATTGTCTTTGTGTATCTTCAACTTCTAAAACCTTCCAGTCATAGAAAGTTTCTTTGATGTAGCCAGTATGTTTTCAATGTGTCTTTTTCAATGAATGCAGTTTGAGCTAGGGCTGCTGGAAGTGTACTCAGATGTAAGTTTGGTGATAAATCCTCTATACCAAGCATTGCTGACACAGGTATGGCAGCTTGGGACACAGCAGTTCATCTAAACTGCTCTCTTTGACTTAGGTGCCACAAGTCAAGTTCTTAACACCAAAGAATACAGCCACAAAATACTATTGCAACATGCTGCAAAAAACTATTACGACAAGTAATAGTACAATATATTTCACAAGAGGATTAAAAAACAAAAAACCCAAAATAAAATAGGGTATTAGGTAAATCATTCAACTGTGACTGCTGTTTCCAAGATAAATGTGCAAATCTGTAGGACCTGAGAATTTAGATGATGTCTCTTAACATATTTTTATCAAATTTACAGTCAGGAAAAAGGATCTGCTAGAGAGTTAGAGAAAGGACAAAAGGAGAATTAATTTTCATGTTAATTTTCCCAATACATCCAATCATTGACAGAAAAGCTGCTCTAGGAGATCATCTCAAGTACCTTGCTGGCATCGTGCCCTGTCTCTGATAGGTGGACACTAGCACATGTTTAGAGAAGACTGAAAAAGCAAGGCAAATATCAGGTAGACTTTTTTACTCCCAGCATCAGGTAATCAGCAATTCAAAGATTTTGAGAGCTGAAAGCTTATTTGGACCATTATATTTAACAAACTCCACTAGAGACAGAAGGATGTTCTGCTCACTTAATTTCCTTCAGCCTTTTATTGCAGATTCTTCAAGTACCTAACCGACAAAAATTTACACCATTACAGAAAGAGTAGGAATATGTGGTAAACACACCACAGGAATACATAAGGGATGAGAGTTTTGGAAATGGAAAAATGGCAAATCCAGTCACAGGGTATTGTTCCAACACCTATTGAAAACAAGGAAAGAGATTTGGGGCTGGATAAAAAATGGGCCGACTGTGATTGTGCAGACAAACAGCTTGACTCCATATGTGGGGGTGTCCTCTTTGCCTATTCCTAGGAGTACTTAGGGCTTGAAAAATATAAAAAAATAGTTCTGTATCTGCAACAATGAATAAAAACCTACTTACAGGGGATCAAGCTGACTGTTATGTTCACTGTTTTATTAAAGTACAGGAAAAACCTTACATGGAAGTCCTCTACAAGAGGGCACAGCAGCCAAGGTGATGCTTCATGTGGACCCAGCCTGCAAGTCAAAAGTAAACTGTGTGGTTTGCTGTACTTTAGGCCATGCCAGTAGCTAGGGATCTGTAGGAAAAGGGAGGGAAAAGAAAAAGAGGTTTGAGATACAGCTGGACTGAGGTGATAAAGACACAGAATACAGTGATTTTTCTGACTTCTCTTCGTCATAAGATCCATGGTTTTGCCTAATGTCTCTTTTTAACTATTCCTACCTGTTTCTTTCCCAAAATTTGCAGTCAGATGGTAGTTCTGTCATTATTTGCAGTCAGACAGCACTTCTATCTTCAAGTCGTTAACTTAAAAGTACAGTCTTTTTACCTGTATTTATTTTAACTTTGCTTTATGATTGTTTCTTTCAGCAGGTCCCTATATTTACACTGCGAGAAATAATTGTTTCATGTTTATTTTCTGCATGATGTAGATTATCATAGAGCTCTTTTAAATTAATCAGATATGAAACTATTCTGTGTGTCAAGACTCTCCTCCTGCCATGTACTCCACATCCTCCTTCAGATGGGCTACCTCTGTTATTCAAAATGTAGACTCAGAGTGAAAGTTTACAGTGGTATAACAACCTTTTCCAATTCATTCTGCATTCCTTTCTCATTAATTGTTAACTCTCTTTCTTTGTTTATTTTGGTTTAGTTTTGCTTTTAAGAGTATAAAACATTAACCTAAGTCTTTTCATGAGCTGTTCCAAATAGAGTACATTTCCAAGATGTGACAGTTAATTTAAAGGTTTGTTTAGATTTCCTTCTGAGTATATTGCTCCACACTCATCAACATGACACTCACCTGCCATTCTATTATCAGCCACTAGCCCTCTTGAGTTCCTTATGCAAATCTTCTCAAGTAAGTTGAGCAGGGCAAATTGTCAGCCTCTCTGAATACTGATCACCAATTTTTCTGACTTTTAGTGGATTATAATCCCAATATTGACCTTTCCCTCATACACTACTGGACCATTTGGTCTAGTGTCTTTCATTCATATATTTGGCTGACTCAAGCAGACACAATATTTATGAGGTTTAAAATGAGGAAGCCAAGGTACCTGAATCAGCCTATCCACTGAGCAAGGAATGGGCAATTGTCCTATTCCTAAGGCAGCTATTGCTGTCTCCACTGTTCACTGCTGCAGCCAGAATGAAGTTACACAATGTAGCTGAGCCAATCCAGCTGCTCAGGGCTGCTCAGACAAGACATCTTCCTCCCACATCTCTCTTCCCACATTCTTGGCCTCATCGTCCTGTTTCTCTCCTCACATACCATATCTGCCAATTGTCTGATACCTCAAAGAGCCAATTTAACTACCTAGCCCACAAAAATCTGTTTATTCGCTTTCCTGTGTCAAGTCCATTTTTCATCCATTTAAAAAGTTGAATGTTGTGAGCACAAAGCCTGTTGAAAACCAGATTTGGCACAAGGAAAGGGTCGGGAGCCTGTGGCTAGAGAAAGTACTAAGACCTCCTCACTTTTAAAGACAGTGAGCCATTAGATGAGATGAAGTCCTTCTAAGAGTGAACCACTCTTAGAACAGGTTAAGCTGCCAAGCTACCTTACCACCCAGCCAAAGGAGGTCATGTTTCTTCCCCCTATTTCCAAGTTCTCCTTTGTTTCCTCTCTTTTTTCTCTTAGTATTCCTTCTTTATATCAGCTCTGGAAATCACACGGCCTGACTGAACTTTTCTGATCCTCAGGTAAGTCAACTCATCTCAGCAATCAGCCAAAGCAGAATAAACAAAACTTTTTTGCTGGGTTCTAATTTGCATAGATTACATCAGCTTACAAGGAGATCAGATGAGATCCTGGACTGTTTAAGATAAGCACTGGAGCTGAGTGGTGGGTAAGAGAGGTGAGAAAGGGCAAGAGGGAGCACTAAAACACCCATTCCTTGTTGCATTTAAGAAGTTAATTTGAAACTATACCCATAGACTGATATGGTTAAAGCTGGCTTCTAAATCTGAATTAAAGGTGTAGTTTTAAGCATTTCTGTGCTGCAGTATTTTTGCAGAGAAGAATAAAATACTCAGAATGACCTGCTTTGGAAGATGGCAGGTAATACACTAGTGCTTATAATTCCCTTTCCTTCTACTTTAAATACAAGAATGAATTCTTGACATGTCTTTCTGAAGATTTCCAGATCCATACATATGTGGGGTTTTTTTCAAAAAATGAGTCCTGCAAAACAGACCCTGAAATCCATCAATTACTTATCCAAGAGGGAAGATACTGTGATAGTGAACAATTTGGTGAGCTTGTGGGTGAAAAATGTAATGCTACCAGCTAGCCACCTTTTAGCATTTGGTGTGCAGAAAGTATTATTAGAAGGTGATCATACTCAAAACTTGAGTGGTTGTTGCTTTTTATGTCAACATGGCATGCTGGGAAGTACCAGGGCCCTGGTCTGGAATGTTAGTACAATATTCCTGGAAGATCAGAGCTGTAGTTTAAAGAAAACTAAGGACATGTACATACAGATACAGATAATTTGAGGCACTTTGGAAGTTTAAGGACAAGCTACCCAAACTGTTGTGTCAACACCGCCTACAAAATTAACCTGTGTCTCTGCAAAGCTACTATTTCTACTCTATCCAGAAACGAGCTTATGTGCTAGGGAATGGAAATTCAAAACCCCTCTTTTAATAAGAGCATATCTATGCATTTTTACGTGGTTTTGTATGTTTTTCTATAAACTAAGTAGGTCTTTTTGCCCCCTATGTTACTTCTCTTTGTGTTCTACAGGTTAATTGAATATTGGAAGAAAGTGCATGTAGTCACTCCTTTATGGTGTACTAAACATCCTTTGCTCTTGTTTTTAGGAAAGGGCTATGTTCCTCATGCTTAAGATTCTCTCCTTTATAAGTCTGTAAGACTTTGTCATACACTCACGTACTTTCTACCTGGTTTTGGCTAGCCTAATTGTGAAAGTGCATAGACTGAAAGGCCTCTTTTTTCCCTCAGTTGTGGGGAAAACGTCTGCTTATTATGCTGGAGTCTCTTTGCATAGCTACATGAATGCAACAAACATTTTGATTTACTTGTGTAGAGGGACCCACATTGCATATATTTGGTTGAAATTGATTTTGCATTTGCTAGAGGAAGAGGAACAATTTACATGGTATTTTAATTTTTGAATATATTAAAATTGTAAAATGACTCTTCAGAAGTAATAAAAGAAGCTACAAATATCTTTGAGTTCCCATTTATTTTCATAATTAAAAGTGAATATTATTTTGTAGATAAAGCTATTTCATTTTAACTTCCCATTATAATAGTTACTTGAATATTAATTATTCTCTAGGAAGTTCTACATTGATTTGATTTTTATGCCAAACATGCCGTAAACATCTCTTAGGTACTGAAAAATTTTCCCATTCCTTTGGATATAAGAAAATTCCCTCTTTTTGCCATACATAACCTGATTCAAAGCAAAATGAAAGACTTCTATGGACTTAATGTGTGCTTATCTTCATAATACTGAAATCAGACTATTTCAAACCTACCCTGGCAGCAGGATAAGAAATCTGAAAGTTATTATATTGCAGATTCCCTATTTTTTGTGTTATTTGAATGAATACACAAACAAGGCTTTTAAGAGGCTCTGATCCCTCTCTTTGTAGTTACAGTTCAGAGAATTCAGAGGCGTGGGACTGAACTGAAAATATGTGGGGTATTCCTAGAGCTGCCAGTAATAGGTAAACCATGAAACGGGCCTTTGCTTTGTTTTCTTCAGGAAAATTGAATTCTTGAACAAGGGAGGAAAGGGGAAATTTAGAAAAAGACTTTTTTTCAGATAAGCACTTACTCTGGTAGGCTCCTATTTAATCATTGCCCCTGGTTGATAAAACAATTCCCTATTGTGTTGTACCTTTGGGCAGCCACATAAGGAATCTGCCCTGTGAGGAAAAAAAAAAAAAGGAATTACTTACATCTAATATGTACCTGTTAAATTACTGCAGAAAGGAGAGTGCTACGGTGGTGTAGGGCTGTGCAGGGGACTTCCCACCTGCCCTCGGACCTTCACCCGCTGGCATCAGCCTTTTGGGCACAATCACTCCTCTTTCCCCTGCTCTGCTCCAAATTGGAGGGGGTGTAGGTTTTTTCCTTCTGAAGCTCTATTCCAAAATCTCTCATTCCCAGAGGGTTGCTGTGAACAGGAACCGTGGTGTGTGTTCACTTCCCTTCTGGCAAAGCTGGTTTAAAATAATAACAAAAAAGGTCGTGGAACAGCTTAGTACGAATCCAGTCTTTCGTGTTGCTGCCTCACTTGTTCTCTTCCAGGCCACATTTTCGAAGGTGTATTTAGTCTGTAAAGGCTCCCATGCAAATAGCTCGTTTACTTAAAAGTCCAGGGAGAGCAGAGGGGCCACAGCGGTCTTTTTCCCTTCATCTTCCCCGTACTTGTTCAACACCTTGTGAAGAAGTACTGAGGTACTGAAAAACCAGGTTATTATGCATTGAGAACTGGTGTGGCAACTGTAGCTTGCCCTTCATTAACGTGCATTTAAGCTGAGCGACTTGACCTGAAGTGGCTGGAGCCTCCCGGGGAAAGTTTTCAGTGCTTTTTTTTGTGTGTGTGTGTGTGTGTGTGTGTGTGTGCGCCTTTACGGAGTTCCACACGGGAGCAAAACCCCCTCTTTCTCTCTTGCTGCCTGCTGCCCTGAGGGTGACAAGGCTGAAAGTTTAGCAAGTTCTGTGCATAACTCCACATCACAGGAGCAAGTGCGTATTCCCCCCCTCCCCTTTCTTTTTCCTGCTTCTAAACACCTCCTTCAAGTTCGCAGTTGGGCAGGACTCCAAAGGTGCAGCAGCAGCAGCAAGCTGGAGTTCAAAGTTAGCAGTAAATTGCACAACTTCCAGCTCATCGCTACGCTCGGTGACTATTAACAAGCTGGAAGGCGCTCAGGCCAAAAAATAGGGGAGAAGGGAACACCCTCGAATTGTTTGGGGATCGCTGATGTTATGCCGCTGGGATCATGGCTCCTTTTGGAAGGAATTTATTAAAAACCCGGCATAAAAACAGGTAAAGTGCGTGGGTATGCGGAGGAAAAGGTAGGGCGCTATGGGATTAATTATTTTTTATACTTTTTGTTTGGTTCTGGGGGCAGGATGTGTTATCCAAACCGTGCCGTTCCCAGCAGCTGAACTCCGGGGCTCACCTGCGGGCAGCAGCCGGGCCGGGGGAACGGAGGGGAGCGGGCCGGCGTGTGCCGAGGGAAGGGGCTTTTCCCTTGCCCCCTTCTCCCGGACCTTTCGTGCCCCTCTTCGCTCTGGCTCTTTTGACTACTGGGCAGTATTTTCCGTGAGCGGGGGGTAGCTCTTCCGGACTTGGAACCTTCCCGGCTGAACCGATGCGAGCAGCGGCAGTGCCCCGCGCTGGGAAGGTGACGCTCGCCGAGGCCGGGAGAACCGGCTGCAAGCCCGACGTTCGCGTCCCGTAGGCGGCCAGGGGGAACCCGGAGCTCTTCCCCCGCCCCGGGACAAAGCTCCCCGAGTTTCTCACGGGAGGGCCGGGCTCCGCGCCTTAGCCCCGTTGCCCTGCGAGGTTGACCGGCAGCCTGCAATCCCGTCGGATCAAACCCGTCCCTTATCTTGTCCGCTGGCTGTCAGCCTGGGAGGTAGGAGAGCATCGAGCTCTCAGCGTGGGGAGGCGGAGGGGGGGAATGCTTTTTTTAGCCTTTGGTCCGGGATGGACTTGTACTGAATATACTTTTTTTTTGCTTAGAAAATTCTTCAGCGGGACTGCTGTGGTCCTTGGGTCTGCTACAGCAAAGTTTCTTTACGGGGACTTTGCCCCTTACGCTCTACATGCTTCCACATGCCCCACACGCGGGCTGCAAGAAGGAGAAGGAGGGTTATGTAATCATGTTAGGCTCTAGGGTGGCACTAGATTTTTTAAGAGTAAATTTGCTTGGACCCTATGGAATGTACAGTGGCTGAGCCCATATAGCTAACGCTGAACAGAACCAGATCACTGAAATTTTGCCACAGTGAGAAACTCTGAAATCACTTGTACGCTCATCTCCATTTTGCCTAGTGCTCTTCACTGAAATTTAGTTTGTATTTAAAGGAATGCAAAGGATGATCTTTTCTATGGGGAATATAGTTGAATTCTAAATAGTCTTGTAAAAATGTCCCATTTCGCTTCCATGTTTGGCTTTTGGTTTTCACATTTGAAAATTATTTGGGGGGGGGCTTGTGTTTGCTGGGATTGTGTAAAGATATTAAGTTAGCATATTGTGTAAAAATATTAAGTTAGCATAATATTGAATATTAATTAGAAAGATTGTAACAGTCAATGTTTTAAAATTGAATACTATTTTAAAATTATTAATAATGCAGTTTACTGATTAAACAGCGTATTTTGGTAATGTGTCTGAAATCAGTAAAACTTTCATATAATTCTCATGTGGCCATTTTTTGTTTAGAAGATGTAGAAAGATGTACATGAACTTTTCTATGAAATTGCTTTCACACAGAGCTGGAAATTTATTGCTCTTAAAATGAAAGTTTTGTTCCTGCTATCACCTACCTGAATAGGGATTAAATCACAAAGCACAGTTCCACTGTGTTCAACAGTGAAATTGTTTCTCTTTTGGGTATTTACAATATCTTCACACTAATTGCATCAATCTCATTATGTTTGCTGATGTGACATTTTATTCCTCAGGAAAAGAAAGTCATAATCCAAAGCTTTAAATAGGCAATAAAAATTAAAATATGAAAAGAACCATTACTGGTTCATCTGGGACTTTCTAGTCATTTTATCCTCACATCCCCAGAAATAAATAAATGCCGCTAATGGCTGAGAGACTGTGGCAATAAGAAGGGGCTGTGTGACCAGAGAAGTGTAGGGGGAGGGGGTCAAGACCAAAGCAAACTACATACTTCTTAAGATGTGTCATTATCTATTCAGATATTTAAATTTCTGCATATTTAATGTTAGCTTTGATAATGAATTTTGAAAATTAAACTTTGCTTATGCAGTTAGTAAAATGGTTTTGCAGTATGATTGAAGAGCTACATAATAATTATTTCTCATTTTAATTGTATCTTGGTGAATTCATTTGAAACCTTGAGAATTGAGCTTAAAATCCTTTATTGTTTTTAGGCTGGTAGTTGGAGAGTCAGAATTTGTGGCTCACTACTTTGTCTAACTCTCTGTAAAGAAGGACCAAAAAGGGACATACACAAATGTATATCTTTAACCTGCTGCTGCTTTGTGAAATAGGCCTAGTGTTCATTCACATTTCTGGGAAACTGAGCTTTTTCCTTTTTCTCTGGAAGTTCTTAATGACCATTTGCTACATGAAAATATAACTCCTGAAAGTTATAAGATAAGCAAATGAGGAATAAAATATATGTTTACATGAGGACATAAAGCTAAGTTGAGGTAACAAAGGTAGGTGGAAGGAGAGCCAGAAGGAAAATGAAGGCGTTACAGTCATTTGCTCAGATAACAAGATGACACCACTGTAATTAGTGCTCGTCTTGCAGCATCGCCCAGAGGTTCCAGATCAGGTCCATGTTTAATAGTAGGCTCTTCACATCCAGATTGTAAATTGTTAGTCCCTGCCCCTAAGACCTCAGAGTTTAAACAAAGAGGTTACACTGAGTCTGTGTCTAAGCAAGAGGCAAGGGATGTTGTCCATTATGCTGCGAGTCTTTAGAGAAAGAAACTGAGATTAAACCTCAGGAAGACAAAACCTGTGCTGAACTACTGTTAGTATTTGAAAGATCTTCAGTCAGTATTATTCTCTTGGGCTTCTAAAATGTCAGTAATACAGAGACAGCACAAAGCCCATGTAGCCAACAGATCACTTAAGCCCTGGTTTGATTTCAAGAGAGTGGCCTCTAGGATTGTGACTCCAGCATATGTTTCTTGGCAAGAAAGACAATGATGTATTTTTCAGGAGCTATAAGTAGTTTTTACAGCATTCCTTGTCCTTCTGTGACAACCAGAAGCAATCACAGTCCCCAGAATGTGTATGTGCTTGTCACTATGTCCCCAGGAGAACAATACTTCCAAGACGCCCCACCCACTTACAAACCCAAATGTGCACAGCAGGGACAGGTTGTACCCTCTAAGGCAACAAAGGAAAAATGAATGTTTCCTGCAGGATTAAGGCTCTGCAGCATGAATAAACTCAAGGGGATTTATTTTTATGCAGATCTCTTAAAGATGCTTACTTCGAGAGTGAGAGGAATGCTCAGCTCACATCACACTTCAGAAGTGTAGTGAGAGCAGGAAATGCTTAGCTGAAGGTGAAGGAAGAGAAAAGGCACTGAGTTCTTTGCTCAGAAGGTCTAGTATTGGTCTAACACATTGCTCTACACAGAGACAAAACAGCTCCCTATCCAAATATGAGAAATACAGAACATAGATACTTGCAGTGTTTAGGTACCAGGGTTTCATATTGTATTTGATTTCCTGGTTGCTAAGCAGAACAGGAATTTTTGCTGCATTGATTTTCAGTAGGACTAAGACTTCTCCTCTGTTGGGTGCTAGATATGATCACTTTTGAAAATGGGTCTTTAGGTTTATTTAAATACTTCAAGGATATCTGGATATATGTCATAGTGGGAAAACTGACCTCATTTCTATTTCTTTAATCGACACCATTTCCTTGGGTTTTGCACATAAGCCTTAGACAAAACTGTTGAATATCTACTGTTTCATTTGTGTTGTAGCTGGGATACTGAAAGGGAGAGGGTACAGATAATCCATCTTGATGCTGTAGGGCTGTCCTGTTATGTTCAACACCTTGAGAAATACATTTTGCCAGTGTACTTCATGTTGGTCCTATGTTTACTACTAAAGTTTGTACACTCTGTTGGCATGCAACAGTTCTGAACCCAGAGTAGTGTTTCATGATTAAACAATTGTGTTACAAATCTGTTAATATTTAAATGTGTTTACTGGTTTTGCATTTCCTTCCTGTATTTTTTTCTACCTTTTACTGTTTACAATTTTCCATTGTTTTCCACTGTTACTCACTGCCACAGGAGTTAATGTTTCTCTGTAGAAGGGAAAGACTTACTTTGCCTACTCTTTAGTTCTGCCTTTCTTTAATCAGCTCATCTCTGGTTCAGAGGTAGAAAGAAAGACCATGTATCTTCATTCAGTGTTATGGATATAAGAGGGAGTTCTTCCTGGCCTGACAGAGGCCCCTCCCCAGTGAGAGGCACATTCAATTATTCTCTCAGTGTAGTGAATTAAATTAGAGACTTCATCTATCTGATACTGACTTAGCATTTCCATGATCCCTCCCTTTCTCCCTCCCTCCAGTAGTTTCTCATTGCATCTAGTTAGCACAGTGATTTGTGTATTGCTCTGAACATCTCTTCTGCTCTACCTACGGTTGAGTACACTGCTGTACATTTTAAACCTTGATGAAGTAAAACTGGAAATGCTCAGCATTGAGGTTTGGACTGGTAAAGCTCTTGGAGATCAGCTGCTTGTTTGAATGAACTGTGTATGACCCACACTGTAAGTCTCATGGGATCATGTGAGATGTCTAATACTTCTCTTGGATGAGCACACCTGGATAAATGTCTATATGAAGCTATAAAGGTGCTTTTTGATACAAGACTACAAGGTATTTGGTATGTATGTTGGAAAGGGTAGATAAAAGTTTTAGAATCAGTGCTGCTACCTGTGTTAAAGTTTTAGATTGAAAATATGTTGCTTGTTTTGTAATGGTAGAATGCATTCTTTTTACATATTTTTTTTAACTTTTCCCTGAGTGTGAGATGTGTTAGTGAACAATCAAAGAGGTTGTTCCTTTTTGAGTCAGACTTCATACATTATAATTTATTTTCTGGTCTGCCTTGGAAGCTTTGTCTCAGGGGTCAAAATGGCTGCACACATTTTCTAATAATCTTTGTATATATTTGTTCACTTCACTTTCAGGAAGTACTTTACGTCTAGCAAAACACTAACCTTATTTCTGAAGAGTTAATTATCTACTACTCCAGGAGGGCAGGCAGCAATTTCATCCTGAAGGAGTAAATAAAACGAGTAATAGAAGTGTAATACTACACCATCTAAGAGCATGACTTTGGTTAAGTTGAAGCTAATCTGAAACACTAATATAGTGTAGAGTTAGGCTGAGAGATACATTTCAGACAAAAATCCCATTTTGTTTTAAATTAAAAGATTAAAGAGGAAAATATTAAAAAGAGGTAAAATCTTGCTGGTCAGTTGTCATTTCCTATTTTACTGTTGAAAAACTAGTATTGAAGTATATGAAGAAAGACTCATTGCTGAATATGTAATTAATTCAGTAGACAGAAGTAAATTTTCCGAGTTGGGCATTTTTTAAAATTCTATTAACTTTAATGAAAGTCAGTGATAATCACAGAGTAGTACCTCCTGATTTACCTATACTCAAAAAAAACAGTTTTTTGTTTGTTTTATATGAGTAATAATAGCAATTTAAAACTCTGGTCTGAAACACTATTATTTGAAAACATTAACATCTCATATGCTGTGCAAGCCTTAATTAGTTCATCCAGCTTCTATATTTAGTATGTTGGTAAATCCTTATTAATAGTGACAGAAAGGATGATGCAATATAAAAATGTTAAGACCACGCATTAAGTGAAGCCTAGGACTGAATGTTGGGCATGCTGGTACCCAGTCATGTGCATAGGTAACTGGGCTGTTACTGTCACTTCTATTGTTTCTCTTATGTGTTATGATACTCTTGAGATGATGACTTTCTGTCTTCTGTACAGTGTTTCCATGCCAGCAGTTCCTCAGGTATCGCACAAGACAAAATAGATAAGAGAGTTTCAGGAAGCCTTCTCCAAAAGAATACTTTTTTGAACATGTTTCTGGAACTTGACTCAAATAGGCTCCAGGATTAACCACATTGCCTTTTCCTGGTTTGACCTAGCCAGAAATACAATTAGGGTGCAGGTGTTGCAATAGTGATAACAATACTAATTTTTTTGTGACCTCAAACACTCGATAAGCTTACATCATTTTCCTTAGCAGTAATTTGGGTGTTAATATTTACATGCCTCAGGAAAATAAGTAGGACATGACTAGACAGTATAAAATGTGTAGAAGTGCAGACTGTGAAAGCCAGTAAGTGGGAGAGGTAAGAATTAGATCTGTGAGTTCTTTTTTTTCTAGTCCTCATGCAGTCCACTAAACTTAGATGCCATGCAGAAAAGTGACAATACATTTGTATTGTTTAAGTTTGATTTTATGTGATTTTTCTGAGGAATTTTTCAATGGTTTAAAATTTTCCATAATGTTAAAAATGTCTTGTAAGGAGAGTTTCAATGTCCCATAAAGATAAATAAATAAAGAAATGCCACGAGCATTTTTATATATTTTGAAGTGGTGTATATTTTTGTTCACTTGTGAAGTGAACAAAAGAAATTATCTGAAGAAACTAAATAGAAAAAACCAGAAAGGAAGATTCTCGATGGTAATGATAATAAATTGTCATGTAATTGTATTTTTAATACCATGAAATCCAAGTCCTGATGCCATGTGGTAATGAGCAAAAGACATCAAACTTGAAAGAAAAAATTCTAGTGCATGTTTGGTACATCTCTCATGCACTTTATTTTTACCCTTTATTTAAAGATGTGTTTCTCTTTCACCAACTTCCTTGTTTCATTCTCACTCCTGTCTGCCTGAGTGCAGTTTTCCCTATGTCAGTTTGAGACATTTAAATTGCAGTTTAGATGGTTCCTAGACATGCATTTTTGAGCACCAGCATTCGGAGAAGCCAGGCTATGTTGTAATCTTGGAGGTGATGTAAACCTCTGTTTTTCTGGGTTGTGGTTGCTTTTTATGATTTTTCCACATTAATTAGTAAGTTGCAGAAAAATCATAGGAGAAAAAAGTGCTTATAGAGATGACCTTTGCTGTGAATATAACATATCATCTCTTTATATCAGGGGTCAAAATCATGAACCTGATTAAATTGCTTTCTTTATTCTTCATCCCTATTTGCTCTCTTTCATTGATGTAAAGAGTTACAAATTTCCTATCACAATGGTAAATAGAATAATCTCTATTAAAAAGCAGAAGATTTTATTTTTTCCTCCTTTTAATAATACAAAAATATTGAAGCTTAAAATAAATATGCAAAAGCATAATATTCTCATGTTCAAGGACAAAATCAGGTTTATGAAAATTTAATAATCTATTAGACCTTTGTTTTGGTCAGGTATAAATATGTTTACCTTACTTTAGCTTGTAAGGGTGTATGACCTCACTGGAATAATGCAGTTGAGTGAAGACTACTAATTTTTAAGAGAGTCTGCCCTTGGGTCTTGAACATGCAATTTGCTTTGTGTTAATAGATTCCATCATCCATGTAGAACATCTTACTTTGCTTTCCTCAACCTCTTTCAATTCAAAGGAATTCTTTCTACAGAGGGTATTTTCCACTGTGAAAGCACTTTAAAGCTACAGCATTTTTCAGAGCAACAGTTGGGACACTGTTTTGATGATCAAAAGTATACCTCATTTACCATAGGAAGTTATCAGATTTTGCTCACTGATCAAAGAGTGATTTAGTGATATTTATAAATGTGGGATCTTGTGCTGATCTTGTTCAGCTGCTGTTCTGGTTGATAAACTGATGTTCTGAACTGCTGGTTTTTTTGGACATTAACTGTTGACAAACTTCCTCTGGACTGATTACTAAGGCACTGGGTATACTTTTTAAACTTGATTATTGCCTGTATCTCTCAGGGCCACTTTGTTGTTAATATCCTGCTTTACTGAAAAGCCCTGCACAAATCCAGTTTTCTAACAACAATCTAGGATTGGTATTGACTTTACTGCACTTTCCCAAACTCGTGGTACTTTAAGGATTAGGTAGATAACTAATAATGTTTGTTTACCCATGGAAGTCCCTACAGGTGTCTGACAAAGATCTACGTTAGTTTTGGAACTGCAGTTGTGGATGGTCACAGTACTTTTGCTGACACTCACACTGCTCCTGAGATTCAAGTACACAATGAAATACGAATGTCAAGCTCCTCTTACTCTACTTGAGCCACTGAAAATTTTGGTATCTTGTCATCTAGGTACTCTTTGTAGTTAATGGATACATCTAAACACTTCTGGAGGGCAATTCATTTAGTCTTAGACAGGCTGTCAGTATGGGATTAGTCACCCTTTTGGAGGTGCCTATTTTATGCCACTGATTACAGAGGAAGGTCAGAAAATTATCTTTGCACATCTACATTTTTAAATAGCTTAAGGTAAATGATAGGAGCACCACCCAATCACTTTTCATGGAGCATGCTCAGGTTTGTAGAGCAGGTTATTAACCATCTTTTGCACCACTTATTTTAGAAATTAAAAAGGTAAACATGAACGGAGAGGTGAATAAGAGGTAGATTATGTATGATTAAGGTAGAGCCATCTTAATAGCATGGATGTCTTCCCTGACCCTGCCACAAGATTCCTACCTAGTTTTGGGCAAGACACATAAACCACAGTTTACAGAACTGCTTATTCACGGTGTGTTCTTCATTTGCTAATTCAGTGTCCTGTAAACTCTTTTACATGAGGGCTGAGCAAAGGAAGTTTATGGATATCTTATTTTGCACATGTCTGTGGATATCAGTTCAGTCGGAGTGGGAATTTAAATGAGTGGATAACTTTGGTTTGTAAAAGGCAGTTCTTTCCCTACAAGATTATGCGGAGATAAATTCCTTAATGTCAGCCTGAAAAGCAATTGAATATCTGATGGTAAATGACACATATCAAAAGTTTAAATATTGAAAAGTGTCCTCTAAAAGGGTTGTACTATACCTAGGAGAAAAGATACAAATAAAAATGCAAACATATTGAAGAAATGTAAGGAATAAGGGCTAGTTTTATGAAGGTGCCTAAATGTAATTCAAGTAACCTAAGACACTCCCCACTACCTGTACTTCTATCATGTCTTACACTGGTCCTGAACATTGTGCAGTTTGTGCTTCCCTCATTATGCATTTTTCAGGAAAGTCTTGTGAAGTTACTCTAAACCAAAATTCCCTCAGTATTTCATGTTGAAGCTGCTTCATTTTCTGCTGGCTTAAATTACAGTAAGGCAGACAAGGACAAGGATTAGTGTTGAAAGATTCAGGGAGAGAAGGGAATCAGGTTTTGGGTTGCTGTACTAATTAATATTTCTCTTTTTTTTTTATGCAATGAACATTTGAACATGATCTAACAACATCCAAGTCCTGCCCTTTTGTTCATGTTTCTGACTGCTTTAGGTCAGTTCCTGCTAACTTGCTGGTGTCAGCAAGCCCCATTGTTAGGAGTTCAACTATTTTGTAGTACTTTCTGTGGAAGTTGAAATGTCCAAGTGAGCATTATGGACTTCAGCAGCAAGGAAGACACTTGAAAGTTATAATATTTGGTGTCTGCAATGCCTCAGTACCTTCTGTGTCTTGAAAAAACTGAGTACTGTCTGTTATACTCATTTAAGTGAGGCAAGTGACCAGTGTAGCAGAGAATGAATCTTTCTATGGATATACTTAATCAAATTAATTTTTGTTTAACGAAGTAGCATGGAAATCTTTAACAACATCTGAAATTTTTCAGTACTTGGCTGCATGCTAAACATATTTCTTCACGCTAAAGCATTTGTGCCTGGTAGGCATATATTCAGTATAAAAATGCATTTATGACAGCTTGTGTTGCATGTGATCACAGAATGCATATGTATAGCTCATGTACTATCACATATGTACAATAAAATATATTATAGCCCCCAAATAATTGTATATATAAACAATACATGCAAAAATAGCCACTTCTGTAGGTTGCATATTTATGCATCTACGTATTACAAACCTGAGTACACACAAGCCTTTCAGAAGTGACAAACAGAATGTGCACATGTCACAGAAGGAAGCTAAATATGTGTATTTCTCCCAACATGATAGAACTGTTCACGTGGCAGAGGGAAGCATGTCTTCATCCACCTGTCGCTGTGGTAACCACTCAGCTTATGAAGTACCTTTTTAAAAGGCCTTTTTATCCTCCCTGAGCTATGAAGCCATCTGAGTTGCTCATATGTTGAAAGAATCTCCACCTGCAAAGACATTTGGATATGTGAAGTAAAGAAACATAGGATTAATTTGAATGTTGACTCAGTCTGACTTTCCGTGAACTAATGACAACAAGTAGTTTGCAGTGTCTTTCTGGTGTCACAGACTGCTTGGGATAATCACTACCCTGCCATAGATGCATCTCACAAAACTAGCACCATTATTTCTTGGGCCTGCCTTGGTCTTTGGTCAAGTCACGTAGCCATGCTTGGTTTCAGCCCACTGCAGATTTTTGGCCTGTGTCTGCTTTCCCTGTTCATCACAGTTCTCTTGCCAGGAGTTACCATTTTTTCAGCTGCATTAAATTTTTGAAGTTTCTTCTTAAACTGTTCAGTCACATTGGATGGCTGTCTTAGATGGTTTAACATGGCTTTTATCTTTATGGCTTAATTCATCATGACTCATTGGAGATCAGACAAGAAGCTCAACTCCAGTGGGAGGGTTGTGATGGACAGCTGACCTGGTTATGAGCCTCTTCATATGGACTCAGCTGGAAACACATTATCTGAACCCATTATGTCTGTCATAGAACAGGTTTTGGGCTTAAGTCACAATTGTTCAAATATTTTAGGATTCCCATGGCTTTTTATCTGAATCACATGGAATGTCTTTCCTCTGCAGTCATCTTCCTTCATCTTCTTACAGCTAAAATTTTGGGGGGAGGGGGTGGGTTATTAGACACCATTCTCTGTATCTCTCTCTTGTCTATACCTTCCTTCTTTGCATTAATTTCATGAATTTCCCATTACTCTTGGTAATCATTCTGATCCAGCTTTAAATTTGTTTCCAGACAGCAATTCATCCCTTTTTGCCTTTCCTATCTATATTACTTATCTGGCTAGAGCTAGTTTTGCAATCTTCTATGCCCTCTTTACACACTTCCATTGCTTGGGAAGAGCACAGTCGGTGAGGTTAACAATTTATTTCATTTGTTCAGTAGCTTCTTTAGAGAAGATGTGGTTATATTTCAGAGACCCTATCAGCCTGTGGCTGACTAACTACATATTGAAGCATTCATTGATAGGCAATTTTAGAAAATTACTTGAAAGCATAAGCTGCACAAATCTCTCAGGCTGACGATGGACAGTAAAAATGCTTCAGGTTTCTTTTTAAAAAAATCATGTCCACTCTTCTCGTTAGCATACTTACTTATCTAGTGCTCAATTTAGCTCTTTATAATGAACATTTATATAAGAGTCCACTTCATTATCTCATCATTTTTTTCCCTTCAGCTCTTCAAATACTGTAAGTAATGGAACACATTTGCCACTGAATTGTCTTTCCAAAAGTTTGAGGCATAAATTTAAAAGAAAAAAAGAAAAGAAAGAATTTATTGTAAATTAAGTCTTGGTAGAACATCCTTTGAGGTGATGTTGTCCAAAATGATTTAACGAAAGAAAATGGAATGGGAAATGGAATGTTTCAGAGTGGGGTGGTTTACTCTGTAAAATTGATTGCAATACATATAGGAGAATATAAAAGCCCATCCTGTCTTTTGCACTCCTAGCAAACTGTAGAGAGATACTCAAACTGTTTTTTATGATATACAAAAAAGCTGTGTTGAAAAATCATTAGATTTTAAGAAGTTAGGAAAGGGTAATGATAGATGAAGTTGTTGAACAGCTCTAAAGGCTTGCTGTAGCACAAAGAGCAGTCCTAACCCCCTTTCCAGGTTCCTGGCCATTCTCTACCATTCCCTTTGCATTGTTGCTATTCTTGCTTGATACCATAGAGTCCAAATGAGTATTTTTCTTATTTTGTTTCCTGAACCTGAGTTTAACCTTAGGATTGGCAAAAAGAAGCCAAGTCCATCTGGACATTCCATTCATTATGAATGAGAAGAGCACTTGTCTTACATGGTGCCACCAGGGGCAGAGAAGTGGTGCAAAACATGCACAGCATATAAGGATTCGTAAGAAGGTAATCATCTCAGCCTCCTTCAGATCAGAGAGTATTGGAAAAGTAGCATGATGTCTTATTATTTCCTTGTCCGTATCTCATTCCATTATTTAACTTGCCTTATTATCATCTGCCTACATATATTACACTTTGTTCATGTTTTGGCAGCTCAGACCCAACCTCAGAATACTTTGTGTTTGTTTCTTCACTGGGCAGAATGTCAACAAAGGCAGGGAAGGGAAGCAGTACACTTTTGCCTTTCAACAAAAGCTGAACTAAATTTCATGGAACCACAAAAAAAAAGAAAAAGAAAAAACAACCAAAAAACAAACCAAAAACCAAGCCAAACAAAAACCCCTTCATACTCTCAATGCTTGGAATTCCCCTCACTTCTTTGATCTCAAAAGCTCATAAACAACCAGGGTGCTTCTAAAAGGCTGTTATAAAAATTATAATGGGAGAAGTTAGATAACACAAATTTCTATTAACTATAACAGCAACTCTATCATTTAGAAGCCTGTGTTCCAAATGAGCTGTAAATTATTCTGCTACCTCTATACTACTGAAAGTGACGGAGTTTTAAACACATTCTGTACATTACTAATATGAGCTCCATAAAGCTTGTAGAGTGCAACCAGTGCTTAAATATGCATAGGCACTTAAATTAAACACAGGAGCAATTTAAAGAATTGTATTTTTGCAGTATAGCAAAGTTCTTGTGGTAGATGAAAAGTACCAGTGGCATTTTCATGTGTTCTCTAGTGGGAACTACCCACTGTTCAAAATTAAGATGTAGCATTTACTGTATTGATAATTCTAAACTTCTCATGTTGCTCATTAACACTGAGGAATTTGAAAATGCCCATCTTCCCATCCCTCCCATCATGATCTAAAGAATTACTGTCACTGAATATATCAGTGTTTGTTTTGGCTCTGGAGTTTTTCCTGGATCTTCCATTCCTGTATAACAGCTGCTTCCTCAGTAGCAGTTGCAATATACACATCAAAGCATGTTTTCCCAGTAGAGTAAATTGTTGATGTTACTGTTACTCATCTTGGAAAATATTTTGGTGGACAGCTAGTTCTCCTTTTCTCAAACCTCCCCCTCCACTGTGTTACTCTACTCCAAATATAGGCCTGGTATGATAAATGTGTTACCTGTCATGACATTTTGTGCACACTCCACGCTTGTTGGAATTCCAAACATTTTTTTGACTAATATCCACTTACCAACCTTATGACTTTGACTATACAATGGAGAAATGATGATTAGTCTGACAGTAAGGCAGATTTAAAGCAGATGTAATTTATAGAGAATGTGTACCCTTAGGGGAAGAGGAAAATTTCAGAGGGAAGACAGGAGGAAAGGGCAGGAGCAAATGCAGTTTCCACTGCAGCCTTTGCACTTGCCTGTAGGTTAAGTGATTGGAAGTGTAAACATGTAATAAGTGAAGGGGAGGACCTAGTAAAGTTTTGGTCAGCTTTGCTGAACATCTGCACTTGGCCCTTTCAAATGAGGTTTATCAAAACAATATTGACCACTGCAGCAAAGACACAGAGTCCTGTCATTATTAAAAAGAGCAGACGGGAGTGTTCAGGTTAGTCCATCATAACTATCACTCTTATCTCTTATCTAGTGAACTAGGTGTATGATTCCTCTTACAGTATCTCTTACTTCTGTCTTTCTGTTATTGCAATATCCTGAGTTAGTGCAATTGCTTGGCTTATTTTCTATGTAGTACAAACTCTGCTATCCGTCCACGTAACAGATTATAGAAGTATAGAATTATTACCGCCAGCCCTTGTTGGTCCTTCTCGTTGGCTGCTTTAGTTTCTTATTTATCTGTTTTAAGTACTGTGAGGGCTTTTTTCCTTTTTTGATTTTTCTTAACAGTTGGTTCTTGTTCAGACACCTGTTTCCAAGCAGTACAGTTATTAGAATGAAGCACATGATTTCCCATGGGATTTTTACCAAAGTCTGAAATTTCAAGTCAGCATTAGTCCGGTGTGAATGAGTTATTTGTAGTAAAATAATTATCAGAATTATTTTCTTTAAACTGTCATTCCTTTCATGTTTTTATTCTACAACAAAATAATAATATCCCATTGCAATTCAAAGTTATTCGACCGAAATTTGTCATAAAGCACCAACAGAGTATAAAGTGTTTAGGTGAACAGAAATTTCAACCACAGATCATTGCTGAATTATAATGTATGCAATTTTGTACAGTAGCTAAGGTGATGGCATTTGTCTGCAGAAGAGATGAAGGACCTACTTATAGTTTTAAGTACATAAATTTTAATTCATACAGGATGTAATTTGCAACAGCTGTTGCTAATTAAAGTGCTTCATAGAGCCTTTCTGACAGTATGTGTATCTTGTTGAATTAAAAATTTATGCCTTTAAAAAAGAACAGAAAAATGAACATTAAATTTATACCAAGACAAAAAGTGTTGTAACTAGCTAGTTATAAAAATAGACTTCTTTTAATTTTTTTTAAATATCTGAAAGATTTCAATTAGAGCATCCAAACTACTGTGTATATGTGTATGTTTGAAAAACATCACATGGCTCATAAGACGCCTAATTTTCTTTTATTTTTAGTAAATGCCTATGTACATTTCTGTAAAGGAGGAAGTTTTATCATAGAGCAAGATTAAATGGATACAGAAGCAGATGGTAGGGAGAAATTTATTTCTCTCTATAAATAATAATTATTTTGTTTTCAGAAGTTCTGTGGTGTTCTTCCAAGTCTTCCTGCGGCATTGGGACTACAATGATTATCTGTATCAAGAGCTTTATTTTCATAGTTAAAGTACCAGTTCTGTCTTGCCATGAGACCTTTCAGGTGACCTTTTGACCTTTTCCCTGACTTTCATATGATGCAAAAGGGAAGAAGAAGCAAGTTTCTGACATGTCATGTATGGAATTTCTGTGTCCTACATGACATGGATATTAACCGTGCCTCCACTAATATTGTTTTTAGGGACTTGTGAAGGGGAATGGTTATGTGGTTAGTTTATAGGCTCATTTGAATCCCTAAGACTTTGGAGTAATTCCAGCTTCACTGGGTAGTGAGAGAGTAGCTACTTCCTCATTGCTGCCCTTAGGAAACTCAGAAGTGTGTAATGTACTTAGGTAGGAGGCATACCAAGTATAAGATTTGGCCTTTATTGCCTTTTGAATAACTTCACAGAAAGGTACAGAAAGTTAAGAGAAAAGGTGGTTCAAATGTGGATATCTGAATAAATATAATATGGACTTTCAACATGAGCCATTTATTCCTGAAAGATTGGCATACTTCTGACCTTAGCTTTCATATGGACTGTGTATTCCCACACCTTTAATGTTTAAACTCACTTTCAAATATCTCTTTGGATCAAATTAAGTTAGTTTCTTCCATGCAAGAGCTGCAACACATAGGCTCAACTGTTTCACCTTTTTGCAAATTTCACAGATAAAAATCACAAAAAGCCAAAATATATTTTGATCTTTGCTTTCATAATGCTCATATATTATCTCATATATGCATATATATATATATATATATATATATACACATATACATGGTAACGCTGGGATTTCGAAAAAAAAACAATAAACACAATACAATAAAAGCAATATATACAATAAAAGCAATAATGCAATAAAAACAATAAAAGCAGTGTTATCTAAATGGTATGTGATGATGTATGTATTTCCTATACTTCAACTTCATATTTGGTTATTGACTTCATATTAGGTCAGAGGTCTGGTAGAAACAGCATTCCCACACCATTTCCACAAAATCATTGGACATTAGGAAAAGGTTCTTCACTGAGGGTAGGGCTGGATATGAGAACAGTCTCTCCAAGGACTTGGTCATGGAGCCAAGCCTGTCAGAGCTCAAGGGGCTTCTGGATGATGCTCTTAGTTACACGGTTTAACCTTAGGTAGTTCTGTGAGGAGCAGGGTGTTGGAGTCGATGATCCCTTTGAGTCTCTTTCAATTTGAGATATTCTGTGCCTTATATACCCTGCCATGTAAGAGTCACTGGTATCAGAAGCTCTCAAATTACATGTAGCATGTGCCCTATACTACAAATATAGGCCATTTGTGTCAACTAGGTAATATTGTAATATTGGCTTCTTATTATTTCCATCAAGTAGATATGTAATTTAGAATCATCACATTTTTGACCGATATCTTATCTTTGATGATAGTTATAGCTCAGATTAAGAGATAACAGAGATTAATAATCTTGGCAGTGAGATAACAAGGTTTTTAGAAATTGCAGGAAAACAAGGCAAGTTTTCTCCAGGCCCTTGCACATGGAAGAAGCATCTGTGGGTGTTGAACAAAGATCATAGCACAAATACATACTTCCCAACAGGCATATTTATGTGCCCCAGCAGCATGCTTAAAGACCAGCCCCTTGAAAACACTAGATTATTAAATGCCTAGTTTGTCTTGTTTTCCCAGGATGATACGTGCCACTGTGTCACAACATCTTCAAAGGAGAGCAAGTGGCTCAGCCACTGAGCAGGCGTGGCTGGGAGGTTGTTCCCCCCTGTGCAGCATGGCAGGTGGGAGATGCAGCACAGAACCTCTTGCTGAGGAGCTGGGAGTGTACAGCTTAAGGAAGAACGGAGGGACTGCTGAGCAGCGCAGGGAGCACAGCCCTGCCTGGGTTTCCCTGAAAGTGTTATGTTTCTATGTGGACTCTAGGAAAGCACCTAGATGGCAGACCCTGAATCTTTTGGCAAGGACTCCACTGCAAGGATGCAGTAGGCAGCAGCAAGATTGTCTCTTAGAGCCTTTTTGTCTTCTCCATTGAAGAAAGTGAATTGTTCTTGGTGGTATCTTGGCATAATGTAGGGGTTTGCTTAAAGTTCAGAAGCATTTTGATCTTACTTTGGGAAGGTCAGGGCAGCAGTATACCTACATACTCTGGTCAGCTGAGGACCCCACCACAGCAGTCTGTCAATTATAAAATGGGATTATCATCTGATTTGTTGCAGATTAGACTGTATGTGCTATTTGAGAGGGCTTAGGCTGTCATAGAATAAAACATGATTTTCCCAAAAGATTGGTGAAAAAATGACTAAGATATTTTACACAAATTACTTTCTAACATGAGCTCTTTGATGGAAAATCTGTAAATGAGGAGTTCTATGCATTTTCAAGGAAAAGGTTAATGTATTGCTTGGTGTGTGATCTATTTTCATCAACTGACATTTATTCGATATAAATTATTTCAATGACTGGGAGGAGGCAACTAGTAAAATTTTTGGTCATAAACATAATCTCAGGGTTCAATTCCTTTCCTAAGTATTTAAAAATCAGTTAATCAGTTTGATATCTCTTCACAGAGGGTACTTCAAGAAATATGGTAATACTGAAAAAGGAGTTAATTTTTTTTTGTGGGGGGGAAGTCTAGAAATAATTTATTGCAGTGAAGGGAGACAAGGTTTTTATCTGTGCTTTTTTTTTTAACAAAGTCAAAGTATTCTTTTAAAGTCCATTAGATTTCAGAAACACTGAATTAAGTTGCTAACAATATGATACGGAAGTGATCTAGTTCCAACAGAATAGCAGAAATCAGTCTAGAAAAAGAAGCATCTTGTACACATGAAGGTGAAATTCTAAAAATTAGGGGGATGCCTTTATTTGATTGCTGTGATTGGTTATAAAACTGATATATATTTAGGGAGACTGTTTCAAGAAGGCAAACAATTATGTTTGATGTGTATATTTTTGGGCCAGTCATGCCTTAAAGTTAGTGAATATCAAAAGTGCACCTTCCAGCATTTAAGCTATCTCATATTTTGACTTTGTGTGACATAAGTAAATGTTTTTGTTTTGTCTATATGTTGCTGGAATGTATTACCTTCCCCTAGGCCTGAAGAATAAATTAACAAATTGTATATCTGACACACAACACTCAGTTTGTGCTGGTGTAATTAAGACTGTGTGAGGTCTAGAGCATGATTGGGATGGGGTTTTGGGTCATCTTAAAGAGAAACAAGGAGCAGAAGACATGAAAATAGCAATCAAACCAAGCAAACAAAAAGATGGGAAACCTACTTTTGACCATTATTAAGTTTAAATTCCCATCTGGTCTAAGTAATTAGTGGCTTTGTAAAAAAAAAATATAGACTTGCATGTTGTTATTGTCAAGACTTTATAATCTTAGATGTATAAGTAGAACACTTCAGTGATCAAGTCAAAGAAACAGACTTCAAAACAGAACTGAAAGTTTCAAAACCTGTTTACTGCAGTATTATACTTTTTAAAAAATATAAGTTGCCTAGCTAGTTTTGAAGAAATTGTTATTGTGGTCATCAGGAAACTCAAACATTTAAACTGGAAAAACACTTTGGCTGTTACACTCCTATTAATTGCTATTTTATTACAAATGCTTGTTCTTTTGTGTCCTTTACAAAACTGCAGGACAGGAAATTCAAGGAACCTGTAAATATGAGAAGGTTGCCTCTCTGTTAAAGTGACTGTTTAAAAGCAGGTCTTGTTCCTGAAGATTTTAACTTTTAGTGTTGCAGCTCAGAAAAAAAAAAAAAAAAAGAATTCCTATCAGTTACCAAAATTTATTCAAGACCTCTTTCTTAGTATTGAAATGAATTAATGGATTTCCTTATAAATTACTGGCTAAATTGAACAGTCAAGGTCTAAACTAAGTTGTAAAATTATGAAGTGTAGGTCCCACATTTAGTTGTCTGTACGAAATCAACTGCTGCTGTAACCATTCTTGCTACATTTCTCACAGATAAACCAGAATCTGGATGAATGTCACCTAAATGAATCTGATTGGATTAATCTCACCTGATTTCAAACACCTGAAAGTGAGCTATTTGATTGAAGGTGGCCACATAGGTCTCTTGCAGTTAATGAAAGAGAGAAATAGCTTCCTCTGATAATTATTCTCAATGATCAAAGATGGACTAGGCTGTAGGGATTCTTCTTGGAAGTCATCTCTCTTCTCTTGATGAGGTGGAACTTTTAAGATACTGAAATCTTAACTTTCAGATTAATTCCACTTCATAAATGCAGAATCTGCTCTTCACTTTCTATGAGAAATGTGCAGTTTAACAAAAGATATTTCCTAGTACTGGCATCTTCTTGCATCCTGAAAGCAAATTTTTAGTAATTGTTATTCTGTGACTGACACAACAATGCTTCATTTTTGTTTGGAACTACCTGAATTAACTATGAAGAAACAATTATGCAATACATTTTACTTAAAAGGTCCATGGTAAGATTCCAGTTTACCATTTTTAGTGGAAGATAATAAAGAATCACTTTTGATATTTTAGAATATATTATTCCATGGCAATGTAAGATTATAAATGTCTGGCTAATTCTTTTTGCTTAGAAGTAAAAATCCAAAATTGAGTGGAGTGACTGAATAAAAATTAAGATAATATATGGTGGGACAAATACATAGAAAAATTAAGGAAAGAATTTGTACTTTACCATGTTGCATTGATCCAAGAATTAGAGATGTTCAAAATTCTTTTAATTGCTTCTCTCCTTTTCTGTAAAATGTGACAATATAATTAAAAGATGTAGGTATATACATTATATACATATATATTTGTAAGTACTTCTTTTTGTGTATAAGCTACTTGATTTCTTTGTGTACCTGCATGTGCATATATTATCCAATTGTGCTACTAAGTTATATTTTAGAGGCAAAATAAAGAACAATCCTTCCCCAAGAAAGCTGAATGTAAAGTCTGGGCAGACAGGTGCATCATAACTGAAAAAGTTACAGGGGGCGATAAACAGCTAGAAAAGTGTTGAAAACAGTAATTTTAGGATGATATTTTTACATCCATATTGTTTTCAGGGGTCCTGTAGAGATTGTTTTACAATATACAGTGTGTTTCCATCAGAAATTTGCTTAACTCCTGCTGAACTCTGTGGGAATTCTATATAAGAAAGTATAGTGAAAGTATTTCTCAGTACAATAATGATGGGATGTCTAGGGCGTCTGCAGGTTTATCTGAAGATTTGCTAATAGCCCAGAGAGAAACTAGCTTCATGAGAAAACTTTAAAGTTAGGCTTTACAGAAGGCTTCTGCTCAACCCACATAATCAGTTACATACTGAAAATAATGACTAGGAGAATATATGCCAATCAAACAAAAACAAGAAAAAAAATATTAAGAGTTTTGATTTGAAAATAAATTGCATAAGACACTAAGAAGAATGCTACATTAATTTCCTGAAATGTATTTCCTAATTGCAAAAGAAATCAGGAAAGATACAGCCTGAATTTACTGCCTCAGAGTCCCCAGTGTGGTATTTTTTATATTTTTATGCCTTTTCTTTAATTTTCAGTACTTCTATAATTTTAAATTCAATGACTGGTAACACAGTTACATTTGTAAATCAATTATTTAGGTATCAGTAATGAACATGGTTTGCGGCACTGGATTTTTCATTATTCATTTTGCGTAATTTTATGCATAATAAATGATTTATTGCTTCTTTTTTTCTTTTCATATCTGTAGTGTAAAGCAAATACTGAGTTATTTTTAGTCACAGCTGACTTACATTGCAACTGGCTATTTACCTGAATTTCACTTAACTGCCAATCTGTTAACAGAAAAAAAAATAACATCCTGCATATTGACTTACAGATACTGATTTTTTAGTGTGTGATATACTTCACCGTAATGCCATTTAATCTAATATCACCCTCCATTCCTTCCCCCCCACTTAAACTTGAATATTACTCTTTCTTTGTGCCACTTTGCCATTTTCTGTGTTTGTGATATGTGCTTTCTTATCTTGAGAAGTAGTTTATGAAAACATTATTATCTTTTTGAGCACCAGTTTCAAAAAATAATTACTGTAAAATGCTGGTCTGTGAGGGGGAGCTATTGGAGAGGAAAAATGATGCTGTTACTCAGAGTCTTCTACCAAAACACGCATTTTACAAAGAATGTTCCAAGACCTGAAGCAATGTAGTTGGACAGAGCTCTCCTGTGCAATAATACTAATAAACTTACACTTGTCAGTTTTATTAGTATTCATTTGCAGTTTCCTTTTGTTTAAGGATTTTTGCCTCCTGGTCAGAGTGGCTCCTAGGGCTGAGTCAATCATAGTTCAATTTATTGGATTGCAGTGTGTCTGTCATGTTGTGTAATAATTAAGAAAAAAGAACAAGCTGAATTGCTTTACTAATCATAGGGTGTAACTGTAATTAAGCCAAATAAAACTCCATGCTTACTACAACTCAGAAGTCCAAAAAAGTTCTGTGATAAGTAATCCTGGATGAAAACAAGTGCTCTATTTCACTCTTTGAATATGGTCTGAATAGTTATTTTCCTTTTCAAGGTTTCTCTGTCAGACTAGGTTAAACCTCATTCATTCAAATTAACTGCAAGGGATACTAGAAAATCTAAACACAGGCCCACAGCAGTCCAGGACCAGATGGGGGCAAACTGAAGAATTAGCTCTAAAGTGAACTTCAACCTTTGGTCATCTGAATTGCTGTCTAGACACTAGTGATCGTACTGGAGCTACAGGAGCCATAATGGGATCTCAGACACCTGGAGTTAGGTATCTCAGTGTATAAGGAGGTACCAGGTTAATAGCACATTCATTGTAATTCATAAACAAACAAGTAAATAAACTAAATATTTTTTTCCCTTTTCTTGCATTTCTGTATCAGTTTAAATAACAAAAAAATGCAGACTCATGTATGTATTCTCTTGCAGCTGGTATTCTCTCACAACTCACTGGAATTCAGGCTATTCAGTACTTCAGGAAGAATTTCAGAACAAATTTCTTGACACTTATTAGTGGAAAAAAAGGAAAATAATTGTCTTGGTGCTTGTGTGGGTGCAGTTGAGGCAGAAGAGCTATAGATTTATCCTTTTGTAAGATTCATTGGTGCTGTTCGGTCGTCTTTCCTCAGTCCATCTATTGTTCAGTGCATTCTCCCTTTCTAATAGCTTAGAAATGTCTGTGCAGTCTTTGTAATGAGAACAAACATGAAGATCTGAAAGCTATGCTGTCCTGTGTCAGTCTGAAACTTTAATATGCTCTTACTATGTATAGAAAACCAAGATTTGATAAAGAACATTTTGTGAGATTCTCATTCAGCTGGACTAGTAATAATATTAAAGCAGTAGTATTTTAAAGCTGTTACTTAATCCAAAGACATTTCTTCATGCAATTTAAGCAAGTATATTGTCTTGTACAACAGCACAGGAGTTTTTCAATGTGTTAGTCATATCAGAATTATAGTAATTATTCATACTGTCTTTGCCATTGATATGTAATTTATACTTGGTCTCTTCTTGTTTTCCAGATCTCCCAGCAAGGACATGGCTTCAAATGAAAGAGAGATTGTGGTTTGGGTTTGCCAGGAGGAGAAGATTGTATGTGGCCTCACAAAGCGCACAACTTGCTCAGAAGTGATTCAAGCGCTGCTTGAGGAACATCAGACAACATTTGGAGAGAAAAAGGTCCTTTTTGGAAAACCTAGCGACTACTGCATTGTAGAAAAATGGAGAGGCTCGGAGAGAGTACTGCCTCCCTTGACAAAGATTCTGAGACTTTGGAAGGCCTGGGGGGAAGAGCAGGCTAATTTGCATTTTGTATTGGTAAAGTCAGATGCTTTCCTTTCATTTCCATTGTGGAAGACAGCTGAAGCCAAGGTAGTACAAAATGTAGAAAAGCAGTGGGACCTCAGTCCAGCAAACTACATGAAGATGTTGCCAATAGACAAGCAAAAGAAAATTGTGAGGAAGACTTTCCGGAAACTGGCCAAGCTTAAGCAGGACAGTGTTCAACAAGAGAGAGATAATATGGAGACACTGATTCATTTGATCATTTCTCAAGATCATACCATCCATCAACAAGTCCTTAGAATGAAGGAACTAGATATGGAAATTGAAAAATGTGAAGCAAAATTCCATCTAGATCGTGTGGCGAATGATGGAGAAAATTATGTGCAGGACTCCTATTTAATGATCGGTACAAGTGAGGCTGAGCAGCAAGGGAGTAGGCCAGATGATCAAAAAGAGATGCATGACTATTTGAGCAAAAGTGAGGGAATATTACAGGTTGAAGAGAGACTGAAACATCACAAACAATTAATAGAGAACCTGTGTGCTGAAATTGAAAGAGAAGTACATGGTATTTGCATGGAAAAAAACGGAGAGTCTGTTCGCACAGAAGGAGCCACTAATGCTGAACTGGAAACCTCAGATTTGGAAAGTGTGAAATATGAGCTGGAAAAAAGTATGAAAGATGGTCTGAGAATCAACTCATACCTGAGCTGCATCCAGAAAGAACTTACATACAGGGACTCTCTGCTTCAAAAGAAGGAAAAAGAATATGAACTTCTTACAGAAGAATTTAATTTACTACGTGTTAAGGACAACATTGAAACTAGGCTTCAATCAAATGAAGAGCCATCTAAGGGCAGTGGCATCTCCAGTAACAGCATTGCTGTTCCTGACTTTGTTCATAGAGTGACTAATCTGGACATAAACGATACAGACTCTGACACTGGAATCAGCTCTACACACAGTCAGGACTCTGAGATAACTGCAGGGGACACGGTACTGTTGTCAACATAGTTGAAAACAGTTACACATTTTTATAATTTTATTTTGGAGGATATTTATAAGAATTCATAAACCTATTGTCTTGAAAGTTAAGCTCTTCAAGGTATTAAAGCTGTGGCACTGCTTTAGCAAAGTAAAGAGTGTCTATTTATATCCTTAATAGTGTACTTGTGCTAGAATGCTATGTGCTAGAATGGGTTAACTGGTAACAGGTGAAAAGCTGTTGACTTTGCTACATCAAGACAGACTATTTAGACTTTGTAATGTTGATACTCAGTGAAATGGGAGCATTCTGACTGGCTTGGACCAAAAGTTTGGAGATTTCATATCCTTTGGTCTTTGTGTCTGCTCCTGCATCTCCCTAATTTTTTAGGAACGTGAAGTAGAGACCAGAGAAAACTAGACCAAGAGCTTGATTTTCTCCTCTATTACATTCGCTTTATGCAGATGGAGTCTCCTTGCTATGAAGCTGCTGTAAAAGATTATATAATTGAGCATTTAATCTGTTAAAAACTAGCTTTTATGATAATGTAGAACAGAAGAAATATAATTGCATTTTTGCTGTATTTTTAAATTTAGTTTATATATAATATCAGGATGATATTTTTAAAAACTCCTAAGTCCCATTTCAAAAATTACCTTCCACATATGTGTTTTTAATTTTGATTATCTTTCAGCAGCTTTTATCTGCTTTTAAGATCCTTAAACCCCCTACTTATCTGCTGTTACCCTGTAGTTGCCCTAGTGATGTTTTAAATCCACAGAGTTCCTTCCAGCAGGCATGTCAGGACTGCTTACGTCCTGCTTGTGTGAGACGCTCAAATCCCAGGCTCACACCTAACCCTAGGGGCATTTTCAGCAAGACTTTCCCCTGCCTATCTCACCGGTTGGATCCAGTGTCTTAAGCCTCCTGAAATCATGACTACCAAAAAAAAGCGTAGCAGAAGCAACAGGTAGGAACCAGTCATTTTAGTCTCTGGCTAGACACTGTTTCCCAATAGCCAGCTAGCAGCTATTTTCATATAGCAAGTAGGTTTTCAAATCCCATCTCATACTTTTTTGAAGCATGAACCTATAAATCCTTCTTCCTCAGTGAGGACTTTGGGATACAGCTAAAACTGATCCACTTTATATAGTTAATAAAATATTGGGCTCCAGCTAAAATAAAAAAAAAAAAAAAGAAGGAATGCAAAAACATGAGAATTTTACAACTGTGGTTAAGTCAATTTCTTTCATTTAGGATGTAGTAGTTTATCTCAAACCTTTCTCCAGCATATTGCTGTAGGTCCAAAACAAAGCTGTAGAATTGAATTGCCTCAGTTACCAAATAAGATTTCTAACTGTGCTAGAGGCTCTGCTAATGGAGAGCACGTGCATAATTTCTAGGTTGCCATGTTCATTTTACATATCAATCTGTTTAATACTTCTGATTAAAATAATTGAGTGGTGAAATAATTACAAGATTTCTGAATAAAGTTCAGTTCTGCAAAATTCAAAAGAATCATGGAATTAACAGCCTACGAAGTAAACAAATGGACAGTACCTAGAAGTGTAAATGTAAAATTCTTTCAGATACACTGCTTTCTTTAATTTTCTTAAGTGTCTGTCAACCATGTGTTTTCTAAAATGGCCAAAGTGCTAGGACTGCTGATTAGCACATATTTAATGCAGAAAAACAAAACAAAACAAACAAAAAAAAAAGAAAAAAAAGAAGAAAAAAAGAGACTTTTCTAAAGAGAAAATCTTTGTGGTTTATTTGTTGTGGGTTTTTTCCTAATCCTGGCTATTATATATAGTTTCTGTTTCAGCAAAGTGTGCTAGTTGCCTTAATATATTTTGTGTTGTATTTTTTTCATACAATGTTATTTGAATGCTTCAGTGATACTGTGTAATATTTAGACTCATCAGCTCCTGATGGAAACACATGTATGAAATATCTTATCTGTGTAATAATTTATTAACGCAACTCTGCATCTTTTGACCTCTGTGGTATCACTCTTAAAAGTAGTTAAGCCCAGAGCTCTGAATGCTGAGAGTAGACTAATGTATTCTATGAATTCTTATGAGTTTAGTTACCAATAGCTACAATTTTTATTGAGTCATTTTTTTTATATAATTACTTAGAGGATAGAGAATTGAAACAGATATACACAGCTGTGCAGGCTAGTACAAGACCTGTGGGGGGAAAAATTAATTTCCACTCATACTCTACCAGATTTATTTTGCTCATAGGAACGTGTGCAGGTTCTCTCAACTGATGTTTATCTGCACTTGGTGGTTGATTGTACCTCCCCTGCAACTTCTAGGTCTTAAGAGTATCCCTGTGTTTTAAGAAGAAAATAGGTAAAATAGGCTGAGAGAGAGTATTTCTTAAAAAATAAAATAATATTAAAAATCCAGTATTTTGAAGCACTTATTTGACGTTTGTACTTTGATATCTCAAATAAACCTTTTTTCTTTCAGAATTTAGAATGTTCAAGATGATTAAATACTGTGTGCACTCTTTGCTGTTTATCTGCTTCTGTACTTTCCATATATTTGTTTGACCTGGTTTTAGGATGCTAAAAGTATTCTTTATGAATCTTTATGTGCCTTACTTCCTCCTTTTCACACCTATCTATATTTTATTTTAGTTTCAAATTCCCATAATTTAAAATACACAATAAAAATCTTTGGATCATTTCCTGTCATTACATTAAACCAGTTGGCATATCCATCTTCAAATTTGGTTTTATTTTATAAAGTTTTTCATGGAATATGTAAGACTTACTGACAAAGGGCAGATCAGGTAAGATCTGCATAAGACAAGAGACAAATTCTACGCAGGGAGTGGAAATGTGAAATTTCAAAGTAAAATGAAGCAAAAATCAGAAGGGCGGTTATTTCATAGAAACATAACATTATTTGGGTGGGAAGGGACATTAATGATCATCTTATTCAACCCTCTGCCATGAGAAGGGATGTCTTTCAGTATACCAGGTAGCACAAAGGTTGCATACAGCTTGGCCCTGAACATTTCCAGGGATGGGGTATCCACAGATTCTCTGGGCAACCTATTCCAGTGTCTCACCACTATCACAGTAAAGAATTTCTTCCTAATGTCTAATGGAAACCTACCTTCTTACAGTTTGAATCCATACCTCCTTATGGTGTCACTACATGCCCTTGTAAAAAGTGTCTCTGCAGTCCTCTGTAGGCTCCCATTAGGTTCTGGAAGGTGTTATAGGGTTGCCCCAGAACCTTCTCTTCCCCAGGATGAACATCCCCAACTCTTAGCCTGTCTTCAGCCCAGAGCTGGATGCAGCACACTAAGTGGGATCTCTCAAGAGCAAAACAGAAAAACCTTTACCTGCTGGTCACCTCTTTTTTGATGCAGCCCAGGATGTGGTTGGCTTTCTGGGCTAGGATTGCACATTGCCAGGTCAAGTTGAGCTTCTCATCCGCCACCCCCACCAAGTCCTTCTTTCCAGCTAGTCTTGATCCATTCTTTGCCCAGCCTGTATTTGTGCTTAGGATTGACCCAGCTTGGATGCAGGACCTTGCACTCTTGGCCTTGTTCAGCTTGATGAGATTCACATGGGCCCAGCTCTCCAGTCTGTCAAGGCCCCTCTGGATGTCATTCCCTCCCTCCAGCATGTGCATTGCACCACAGAACTTGCTGTCTCTTGGTCAACTTGTCATCTGTCCAAGGGCAGTCAGAGCTCCATGATGTCCAGCTGGTCATGGACATAGAGCATGGCATCCCCTCCTTGTCTCCCTTGCCAATCCTTCCTAAAGAGCCTGTATCATTCCATTCCAATGCCCAGTCATTAGAGCCAGTCCACCATGTCTTTGTGATGCCAATAAGGTCATAGCACACATTTCTAGCACCTCTTATTTCCCACGCTACATGCACTTGCAAACAGGTATTTAAGTTGAGCTCTAGATGAAGACTATTTTCTGACTGAAGAGGCAGGAATTCCTTTGGGCTGCTCTCCTGCCCAACCTGTGATTCCTTTCCAGGCTCTGAGCATCTCTTGCTGGCACTGGCATCCAAACTGGTGAGGGTGGAGTGGGTTTGGGTTCCTTTCCCTCCACAACTTTAGTTTAAAGCCCTCTTCACCAGCTTGGCAAGCCTACCACCAAAGGTGATCTTCCGTGTCTCTGATAAATGTTCCCCATCAGCCCTCAGTAGCCCAATTTTCCCAAAGTTGGTGCCATGGTATAAGTGGCTGAGCCCTGGCTATAGTGCCAGTCCTCTAGCATTGCTGGTTCACCAGATTTGACCGTCCCTTTCACACCCTTGCCCTCTGACTGGGAGGACTGAGGAGAAATTTAGATTCCTTTACCACCCCTCCTAGAGCTCTGTAATCCCTTTTGATTGATACTCAGAGCGCTCCAGGCTGTATCACTGGTGAAAAAACAGTCCCCCACCTGGGCACAGCTTTTGACCAGGCAGGTCTGCTGCCAGTCCCCAGTCCAGCAGAAGGGTCGAGACACTTCCTAAAATCTGAGCTCTGCATTGCAGTCACCACCAGGTAGACAGTGAAGCCCTTCCAGCCAGAGCGCAGCCTAAAGGGTCAGGTAGCGCCCTTGCCTGTGCAGATGGTTACAGAAGGGTGCCCATTTGCTGGGTTATGTGGACTTCAGGTCTCTCCACACAGCTAGTGAAATGCTTCTTCTTCAAAGAAATGTCCTTCCACACACGCCACTGCGCTACGCCCCTTTTGTCTGCCCTGGTCACAGTGTTCCTGCCTTTCTTCAGCATTAGAGGAATATTGTGGTGTAAGGTGCCAGACTCAGCCTGTATTATGACTGGTTTGGGGTGGGATAGGCTAGTCCATCATATAAACCTAGGCAGAGACCTTCAATGACTGTCATCTGGGCTAACATTGCTGAAATGAATGGACTTGCCTAATACAAAGTTCTCTGGATTCTGCATACATGAATAGTCTCACATATATATTTATAAACAATATAATTTCAGCAATTTCCAGGGAACAGTGTATACCCCAAGTTAATGTTTCTGACTGACTTTATTATGTAGTTTTACAAATTTGATGAAATCAGATGAGTCAATTTAATTACCTGCTTCAGTTGATGACTATTTCAAATATAAAACATAATTATCACTTGGTCATATAGAAATTTGCAGTATTTACTATCCATTTATGTTCATAAAAATTACTGTATAATTAGAAAATTATTGTCTTTCTTTTCCTGCAAAAGTGAGCACTCCCTAAGAGCTTTTATCATTTCAGACTCTTGACTACATATTTATCTTCAGATTGTGCATTCAGCAGCTGTTCTACTGACTGACTTGTGTTCTATACATACATACATACATACATACATACATATTACTAACACAGATTCAATTGTTTGTTACTGACAGATTGAAATTCACAGTTTAGAGCTTCAACGTGCAACTTTAGATTGCTAAGATAGGCTTTACATTCCTCTACATGCTCAGAATCATTATTTTCTGTATATTTCTAACTGTGTAAGGATATAAATAAATGTAATTTAACAA
Organism: Vidua chalybeata; assembly: GCF_026979565.1. NCBI lineage: Eukaryota > Metazoa > Chordata > Aves > Passeriformes > Viduidae > Vidua > Vidua chalybeata. The sequence goes on along the minus strand of NC_071534.1, from coordinate 11,006,979 downwards.
ATCAGTATTTCAAAGTCATATAATTTCTATTTCTGATTGCTTAATCTTTACTTTGGAGAAAGATTCAGATCCATGCACCTAATGTGCAAAGTACTGCTATATCTAGTGTTAAGCAAATAGTAATTTGAATAATTTTGTGTGATTGCATTAAGTTTGCTTCGGAAAACTTTGGAAATGGTGGGACTACAAGGGTGGCTTCCATGACAAACTTGCATATTCAACAAAGCCTATTCCAGCTGTAGCCAAAACTGCTACAAGGCCATGGCTGCCAAGGCCTCTGGGATAACATTTAAGGGGCAAAAAAAACCTGCTAGGCAACAGCAGCTGGAGAGAGGAATGGGAATATATGAGAGGAACACCCCTGCAGATGCCAAGGCCAGGGAAAAAGAGGGGGAGGACATGCTCCAGGTGCTGGAGCACAGATTCCCCTGCAGCCCGTGGGAGGGTCCATAGTGGAGCAGATACCCTGCAGCCCATGGAGGAACCTGCTAGAGAGTAAGTAGATGCATCCAAAGAAGGCAGTGTCTCCTTGGGTGTCTGGGTCACGCATCTGGCAGGACCTGTGGCCCTGTGGAGAGAGGAACCTGTGCTGGTAGGACTCGGGACCCCATGCTGCAGCAGGCTGTTTCTGAATGACTGCAACCTATGGAAGGTTGTGACCAAACTGGAGAAATGTGTGGAGGAGTCTCCCGTGGGAGAGACCCCATGCTGAAGCAGGAGAAGAATGAGAGAAGGAAGGACAAGCAGAAACACCGTGTTATAATAAACTGCCTGCAACCCCAATTCCCTGACCCCTTGCACTGCTGGGACAGGAGGTAGAGCCAAATCAGGAATGATGTTGGGCCTGGGAAGAAGGGAGTGTGGGAGGGAGGTGTTTTAAGGTTTAGGTTTTACTTCTCATTACCCTACTAGGATTTTATTAATATATAAATATTTTACTTAATAAATTAAATTAATTTCCATGAGTTGACTCTGTTTGGTCCACAACAGAAAGCTCTTCTTGTCCTTCTCCCAACCCAAGAGCCTTTGGCTGTGTTTTCTCTCCAGAGCCCAGCTGAGGAGAGGAGGGATAGAGAAACTTTGGGCAGCTAATGTCCAGCCAAGATCAACACAACACACTGTGGCATATATTTTCTTTAATATTATCTGAGCATTCCTTGTTAAATTTCTAGTATTCTTGTGAGTGTTCTTTCTGCTAAAAACAAACAATCAAAAAAAACAACAGAAAAAAACCCAAAAATTTAATTAATTTTAATTTTCATCCCATGAAACTCTGGATTTGTAAAAAAAACCCCATCTTTGGTAATGATAAAGATTTTCATTTACAGTGCAAGGCAAACATGCATTTTAGAACAGAAATCTCAAATCCAAAGAACTTTTTCTCTAAACTTACCTTAGATCATCTCTTTCTGTCTCACCAGTTTAATTACCTTGAACATAAATGACTATTTTTCCAACAGTGGTATGCTCAAAATTATTACACACAGAGTATTTTTCTTTTCCTAGAGCTGTGCTGTTTATCCTTCTGGGTATTTTACTATGTCATTTAAAAGATATCTACACTATTTTGTCCTTTATAACTTCCAAAAAGAAATTGCTACTTGCTATCTTTCTCAGGGCTCTATCTGACAACATAAACACAGTTCAAAACAAATACTACTAAATTTTCAGTGTCTATAATAGAATGTTTTTTCCATATATTAAACCCATTAATTTTTCCTGAAAGGATTTGAAATGAGTATAAGGCTTATGTTATACTGCCTTTGTGATATATTATTTTGTAAAATGTAATAGTCTCGTTCTGAAATTTGCTATTGATGTTTGTTTTTTTTTTTCCTTTTAAATTTAATAAGCAACGCAGAATATATTATACTATGTCAAAACCTCAAACAAAACTGTCCATGACTGAAGCTATTCTCTTCCAAACAGAGGACTGACAATGTTTAAAGTACAAACATCAAGATTTTATTCCTGTTACTTAACAGATTCTAATATATAGTTAATCTGCCTTACATCAAATATAGCATTTCAGACAGATGATTACAGACTGATTTTCTGACATTAGATTTGTAGCTGCCTTGCATTGCTGGCAGATTAAATCCAACTGGAATCCAGTCTCTAATTTTAATGGGAGCTGTACATACATTTTACAAACCTCCAAGTTTAGTTCAAGAAACTTTCACAAGAACCTCTAGCTATTTATGTCTGGGTACTGTATTGCTTTTTTTGGATTATGAATTATATGCTTACATTTTTTGCTACATATATTTTTCAGGTTAAAAAAATCTGACTAGTATTCCAGTCAGTTTTCTATGATTCATATGGAATTTAAGGGGATTTGCATTAATTATTTGTAAAAAACCCCATATAATTAAATTTTCAAAAATATTTACAGCAAGAATTTGGAATTTACTGTTCTTGTCAGCTGAATCCACATAAGAGTGGGAAAACGTAATCTTTGTGCATGCAAATGCAGGGTTTTGTTTATGCAATGACTATATGCATGTTTTGCTCTACTAGCTTTTTGGTTGAAATTTTAAAATATTTGAAAACCTGTGCAATCTATTCTTCAACATGCATTTTTTAGGAGATAATAATTCTGAGTAGAGGGGAATTATTTTGTCAAGAACAGCAGTGATTGTCTTGCTAGGATGCACTTAAAATAAAAAGCTTAGTTGGTAGAAGAAGTTAAGTTTAATCTATAAATACAGTGTAATTCCAAGTATTGAGGCTGGATAAATCATATGATATTAACTATGGAGAAAGTCATGCAGTCACTTGCTATGATTGTTCCACAACATAAAACTGTTCCACAATGCAAAAAGTTAGAGTGTACAAGATCCAAAAGTAACTGAGCCCTTTACCAGTGCATTCCTAGAAATAATACCTGCCTGCAACTCTGTTATAGATTATAGGGGGAGAGAGTTATTTAGGAAGTTATTTACTATAAGGAAGTAGTTATTAATACCTTTCTATCTGTATTCAGAAGTTTTGCTAGTCACAGAGAGGGACCTTCTGATTTAGAGAGCTTTTGTCATTCACAACCTAGAAGTAATGGGGATTCCTTTTGTATTAGACTACAGTGGCAGAAAAATACACATGGCAATTTAAATTATTTTTTCAAATTGCCACTGATTGTATGAATGTAAAGCATATATGCCCATTTTTCCCATTCTGATTTCATTTTTCTCCATAAATTACGTTAAATAATTGCCTATCTTATGTATTTTCAGCTCCACACAACATTTCATTAGGTTCATGTCTGAAATTTCTTGAGTTATTCAGTGGTCAGAACAGATTTTATTAATAATGTCTTCCAATATGAAATATCATGCTCTTCTATGTTACATCCATTCTTATTTTGCTTCAGAACAGCTATATTTCAAGTTCTTGTTTCTGGTTCATGCATTTGTTTTAAACTGTAGATTAAATAGCTTCATATTTCATTTTGCTCAAATGGTCACAAAATAGATGTACATACTACCTTGGAGAATGAGGTTGCTACTTAAATCTCGGTTCACCAAGGTGATTAACCTTTTAATAGTTTGTATATAGTAAATTGCCCTAACTTTTGCTCTTCTTTTTGTATGAAAAAAATAATGTGAATCAGAAGATGATTTTATGTAACATATCTTCATTAAAATATTTCCTACATTATCTATATTTATGTAATAATGAATTCTGAAAGAAGAAGAGTTCTATGGAAAAAAAAAAAAGTGAACTGCGATTTCTTTTCTGGTATTTTCATGTCAAACAGGGCCAGGTCAATCATAAACCCAGGACTGTAGTGCAGTCACACATTTCTAGAATAATAGATTAGCAGTACAGTTTGGCTAAAGTTCATTAAACTGTTTTGGTATCCTTACAGCTGAGAGCTTGTAAAAGTTGTTATGAAACTGTTACTGATGATGACCTTAAGAAACATAGCCTGCATCTTAACATTTACTATTTTCAGGGTGGGTTGTTTTTGCCATCTGGATGATTATTTTACTATGCAAAAAATTTGTTTCCCCCTTTCTTTGGGAAGGACTTAGCATTAACAAGCCGATCTTGAGTTGTTTTTCATTTCTCTTTTTTTGAAAAAGCAAAATTATATAAATTATTTTTAGCTCAAGTGTTCTTTAGAAATATTATTATTTCTTTCTGTACAGAATAATCACTTATGTACTATTGCTGCCTTCAGTATTCTTTTCCAAGACATATTACATATATTTGGTTTTGATATCTAAAATTACAGGCTGAGGGTGTTTATAGTTAAGTCAATATTTGAGCTATGCAACATAGGCATTTAGAGAAAGGCCAAGTGCTGTGCTTGTGTAACTGTTTCATTGCTGTAAATTCCTCAGTAAGTGTTGTACTCCTTCATGTATTGAAAGAGTGATGCAGTAGTTCACATTTCTGCTATAAAAAAATTCAGTGGACTAAAAGAAGGAAAGAATATTTTCATCTGTTTTTTAATAGTAGATTAATATCCCAATATTCCTGCATAAAAGCACAACAGTTAGTTGTGAGTCCCTGTAAATTTTCCACAATTTAATAGTGTTAGCAACCTTACTTCCATTTTCTTTTTTTTAAACATAATATGGGATTTCATACACTATATATTGACTAATATTTATGTTGGTAAGTAATAATCTTACCATTTGTTTCAATATGTGCTTTGTTAATTAACATTTGGTTTTTCTTCTTTTCTGTTTAGACTTTGACTCTCCCAAAATACTTTTTTGACTCTCATCAGTGCACACAGGTTTAGACACCTTGGTTTATTAATGCAGCTATTACACTATTGAGATAGATTTTGTAGCAATACTTTCAAACATCTATTTCTAAGGCAAGTACATGATTTTGACAATTACAGATAGATTAATAATGAAAATGGAAAATCGCCAACTCATAAAGAGAATAAAGAAACCCTATCTGTAGGATTTCATTGCGGGAGATGTTAGAGGATTTGTTCCTTTCTTTCTTTAGGGTCAAAAGAGTATGGAAATACATTGGGAATTGACTTGTTGTGACTGTTGCATTTGGATGTATCTTTTTCAATTTGAAGTTTCCCTGTTATGACACTAATACTTCTGTTATCCACCGTGTTGAGACAGTGCTGCTTTGTGATCCCCTGTGTCTGATTCAGTCAGGCAGGCTCAGAAATGACCAGTTGTGCCTGATAGTTGAAGTCCCAGTGCTACCATGCTTTTTCTCCTAACACATAATCTTCTATGAGTAAAAAGCACCATCAACACACAGTGCACTGTCTGTTGCATCCCATAACATACCAGATAATTCCTGCCTTCTCTTTTCTGTGATCTGGGACCACTTTTGTGAGGCCTGAGAAGGGAATGAATTTAAATGTGGTTTAGCATTAAACAGGATAAAAGTAAAGTAAGGGTTGAACTGGAGCCAACCATAGCATAAAAACCTTAAAACATAGTTACAAAAGGCCAGCAGACAAAGGACATATGCAGAGATAGAAAGCAGAATATTCTGTTCCTTGTTGTGGGTGTGACAAACTCTCAGGCCATACTCACCAGTATCATATGGCAGCCCCGTATTTGGTTTTGGTTCAGAACAGTAATTAGAAACAACTGGTTTGCAGTGACAGTAATCATCCATTGCCAAGGAATAAGGAAATTCATCATCTTCATGATTCCTTAAATTGAGACAGGATGTTTTTATGCTCTAGTAAACCACAAGTTATTGGGCTTGACAGTATTCACTTACAATTTAAGGGAAGATGATATATTCCACTACAGGAATTATTGGTGAAATTTTATGGCATATGTTAGGCAAAGATCAAACCAGATGATCCTTATGTCTTAAAAATCTGTCCTTAAAATTTACAGCTGCTCAAAAAAACCCTTGTAAGCAAAATAATGAAGAGAAAGAGGAGGACTGAAACACTAATCTGAAATGTTTTTCTTATAATAAAGCACCATTGTTTCCAAGAACATAGGACATTTCTGTCTGTTTGGAACTATTACGTCCCCAGACTTGTTCATAGACAGGACCTAACCAAAAATTTCATCAACACAAAAAAAGCAAACTGTGAATTCTCTACTACTTTCTCTTCTGGCAATTGAAAGAAATATTGCCTACACCTCCGCAGTGTGCATCACTCATGTCAAGCCATGTAGAGATTTACCTGCCTGTGCAATGACTGTCTGTGCAGACAAAGAAATAGTGTCTTCTTACATATAAGAAACTACTTTCTGGATGACTGAGTCACTCAAAGTTGTGAAGTTTCTGTCAGAGCCAGGGAATAAATAGAACTAGGCATGAATCTATCATGCTACTAGTGTCAAGCCATTCCCTCCTATCCAGTTTTTGCAATTCTGTCTCACATCACGGAGCATTTTAAGAGAGGAAGAGAAGAAAAAAGGACCTAGGGAACTAGACTGTCAAAGTCCTGGCACACAGTAAATCTTTTCTGCTTCCTCTTGCTGGAACTGTGATACTACACAGGGCTCAGAGAGTGGGAGTATTCTATGTGCTACACTTGAAAACAGACAAAAAGAAGATGGGGAGAATGGACAAATGCAAGGGGAAAATAATTTATCATATGAAATAAGAGAAGGGAAGCAATTTCTGCCTCTTTTCTGAACCAGTGCAAAAGATAGAGAAGGCAAATACCAAAGCAAAAAGCTATTAATTCTATCTTCTGCTTCAGCTTTTAGCTGTACACCTCATCCTTTTTAGAATGAATTATAAATTTTCAAACTATTGCAATTTTAATTTTTATTTCTCCATTCACTATTTCTGTTTAGGTTTGGGGCAGTTCTTCTGCTTAGTTTTATTTTATTAGGGTTAAAATCTGACCTGGTTCAGTCTATTTAAACTTTCTTTTGTGTAATCATGGTCAAGTTGCTTTAACTTATTCCTATAAAACTGTGGCTGCAAAGATGACTTTGCATTTTTTCCTTTATGCATTCACTTTAAGTCATGAACCGCACAAACAGAAATGGTGGAATTACATTTGACTTGAACTTCCAGTTACATAGCTTAGTAAATTCTCAGAAGTCGTTTGTAAGGTTATGGAATAAGAGGTACATTTCATGTATTTGGAGCAAATGTCAAAGACATGAGAACACATTGTCACAGTATTGCCATATACCCTTTTATGCCAGAAAGTATTGATCTTGAGCTTGCACAGAAAAAAAAGAAACCTACTGTCAGCAAGGGATAATGAGTTCTTCCTTTTTTTTCCTAGTGTTTCCAGAAGGCTATACACAGTGGATCCCCACCCCAGATGACCTCACTCCAGAAAACTGTAGGAAAAACATCTTTCTGTCCCTTCTTCCTTTCAACTCTCTCTACATCACACATTGGTCATGGCTAGAAAAGGATCTAAGGTATTTCTCAGAAGAATAGCATTAGAAAACTTATCCCTGAATAAGAAAAGTGGAAGATCAGAAAACGTAAAAGATATATCTGACCTAATACTGTGGACAGTGTGCATTAGCCAGTAAAAGGAAAAGATTAAGAAGGATTGATCTCTCAATTTATTTTAACAGAAATATTCCCTCCTACATGGTATTCCTCACTCATGGTTTGCAAAGCATTTTGTGAGAATTATTTCACCAGTAGTTACTTAACTGAAACTCATTTAGCATCAATACCTGATCTCATTTTCTTTGTCTTATCTACTGATACTTCTAATATCTGTATTGGAAGAAAAGAGCATTTAGATAAAAGAGTCAAAGTGAAGCAAAAGAAAGCAAAAACATTTCCATAAAAGTATAACTTTTTTGAGCTCAAAAAAAAAAAATACAGGTGTTACCAGAGTCTATCCATTTTTAAATTATCTACAGAACTTCATTGTGACAGAAGGTTCAGGTGCACTGAACTGCAATTTACCATGGGTTATTCAGGTTTTAACACATGAAGGACTTAATACAATGGCAGTTCAATCTCAGAAAGTTCAGTATAATTTTGTTTACTCTGATTGACAAAAGTAAGATGAAGGATCTCATTTAAGGTGTGAGGTCACAATAAGTAGGAAAGCTCCTGTGAATTTTTCTGCTTTAGTTTCAGCAAATATAACAGCTAATATAATTCATACCGTCCCATATGAGACATCCTCTAATTGCTGCACTCCATCAGTTGTAATGGAAATTGGATAATTTACTATACAACAAAATTGTTAGATTATTGGTGCAAGGGTGCTTTTTTGATAGCACCCTCTGGAAAGTAATTTTTCAAATAACCTTTTATTAAATAAACACTTTTGAAAAAAAGCCTGCTTTCCTGCAGAACTGTGGATCTCTGAATATGCACACCCATGCTGAGAAGCAAATTATATGTGAAAGCAGAAGAACATCTGCAATTTAAGCTCAATTTATTACTTACAGAATAGCTATTTCATACAGAGTTTTATGACTTTTCTCACTATTTAAATACACCTTTCCTTACCCAGCTTGGCAAATGATACAATGAAGTATTGCATCATTTCATCATTTCCCATATCATTGTATTGGGAAAAGAGAAGACCAAAAGAAAAACTAGGATTGCTGCTTTGATAGTCTCTCAAAGCCTAGATGTACTTAGAAACTGTACCATGAAGGCTGCAAAAGCCATGAGACACTGAAAAAAAAAAAGAAAGGTTTGCTCGGGGGTTGTCAGTGTGGAAACATGATTTAACTTCATGTAACTGGCAGGGAACTTGGTACACTTGGTTCTAAAATAGGCAGGACTGACATTTCAGCAAAGATTATGTTGAATCTTCAAGAAATTTCAAGGCTGATACAGCAAATATGGTAATGATTAAATGCTATATGATGCTACAAGCACCAAGAAGCAATTTCTCTGCTATTCTGTGTGAAAGTAGCGTGTGTTTATACAGGATGCAACCTAATGCTCTCTCAGTTTAGGATGCAAGTAGTCCAGAGCAAGTAATTTATAAAACTGTGTAATTTTCAGGCCTATGCTATGGACCTGTTACTAAATATGGAAAATTCTGGTAGCTTCGCCCCAACACCCCTTTTTTTTTTTATTATTTTTAATAACTATCTCCTTCTCTTTGCATAGGCTGTTGGGGTTTTTTTTAATAAATCTCAGAAAATTTGCATGTGACTTAGAAGTGTAAAATTTTGCAGGAACATTGACAGTGAAGTAATTTGTAATAAACTATTTCTGTCAGGGGAAAGAATTAAGGAGCATAAGGTATTTTATAAATACATCAAAAGAAGAAAGTGCTAGAGAGAAAACTGATCCAGGAATAACTATCCAAAACTAGTTATGACAATGCAGATTTCTAAGAAAACAACATTTTACAAAGGTGAGAAGAAAAAATGGTAAGATACTGAAAAATACTCAGGCTGCCTAATCTCCTCAGCTGCTACTCACTATAGACATATCAATCTCAACACACAGAAGGAAATTTTTTAATAAGAAGGTACTGTGCAAAGTTTTACATTACAAAATCTGGGTCAGTTGCAATCCAGGCATCCAACAGAGCAGGTCTCCTTTGAACTCTTTGAGAATGGATTTTATACCACAAAGAAATGAGTAGAGGTATAGTGAGTTGCACCAGTACTGAAATTCCCTCTGTACTCTCTTGCTAGCACTAGGACTGGGAGAGGAAGGGAGAAAAGGGCTCTCTCAGCTCACAAGAGAGAGACTATGCGTAATGTGGCTGGCAGTACCAATGACCAGGAAGAATATCACTCTCTGGTCTGGTTTCCTTCTAGAGCTCAAGCTGGCGTTTCTCCATCTGTGGAGACTTGTAATTGTTCCATGGTTGATCACGGACCCCAGGCAAGCTGAACATTGAGTATTGATTATGTACAGAATAAAACAACCCTCAGAATTACAGCCAGTTGTTGCTTCCTCACGTGGAAATCTCTGTTGCACAAAAATTCTCAGCGTTTACCAACTGTCGTTTTCCAAACACAAGTTTTGCCAAGAGCACAGGGGTTGTGAAACAGTCTCTCTACTACATTTGTAGTACTGTATATTCTATACTGAAAAGAAGCTGTGGGTATTGAGTAGGAAGAGCATGTAGGATTTACTTTAAATTTTCTGCCTTATGATATATCATCTGGGGCATGGTTGGGAGTTTCCTGCTGTGGCAACAAATGACATAGTATCTGCCATTGCTTTCAAATATAATAGATTCTCATGGCATTTGTTATCAACATAGCATCACATCTTGAAACATTTTCAAATGAAAAGCAAGACAGAAAGGTACTAACATCAGAGTCATTGACACTTGTGACCGTGACTTGGGTCTATTAAGCAGTGACTAGGGATATGTTCTGAAAACTTCCCTTCTTTATAAGCTAGCTGAACAGAAAATCCATGTCCAAGCTCCTGCTGAGGGCTGAGATCTTTTGCAGGTACACACTGGGACCCATATTGGACCCATAGGAGTGTGAGATAGATTCACAAGCATGGTTTTAGACGCACAAAAATCATGTGTGGGTGTGTACTGGGGAGGATGAATAAGGAAAAAAAAAAAGGTAAAAAATGAGAATGTATGAATTTCATAACATGCAGAAGTGTTTTAATTACATCTGACTGTTTCAGTGACAGCTTTTAGGAAAGCATATCTCTTCTAATGGTTTTCATTTTGAGGCCTTACAACACTGTATGGAATGTGTTAGTATTACTGTTTCCTAGGTATAGATAGGAGAAGAAGAAAATGGAGTTGGCCAGGATCACTTAGTCATTCAGTCAGTGGGAGAACTGAGATTTTTAAAGGGAACACTTAGTTACAGAAGAGTCTTTTGTGCATTATTCTCTGCCCATTCCCATTTAGATGAATAAAAAGATCCTCAGTAATAGTTATTGCTAGGACCAGCAGTTTTTAAATCTGCCTTCTTTCAGGAAGATTTTCTTCTATCTAATCCAGAGAACACAGTAAATGGCAAATAGAACAACATGTTTTGCAGATTTCTGAGATTGTATAAAATAGCAAACAATTACAGCAACCCAGAATTTCAAAGCTAAAACTTCATTTTTTGTAAATAGTAAAATTACTTTATCCATTTTTAGCAACAAACCTATGTTAAATGATAATTTATGACATTTATATGGAAAAAATACAGCACTGTCTTTCCATTTTGTCAGTGTGCAGATACTGTATATGAAAGAAGATTTATAAATTTTCAAATAAGGCAATAAATATAGATCTTCAATCATTAACATTTGGTAGATTTAAATAGTTTCCTATTTTTCATATTTGTGTTATATCTGCGTGGGTATAATGGAGGCATAATTTTTATTTTAAAATAAACTATTCAAGAAAAGCACTTCAAACCATGTAATTTTACTGAAAAATTAAGCATGCCAGGGTTAGTTTCCTTTACAAAATGAATTCACTTCCTTTCACTTCTTCCATCATAATATGCAGGCACCAATCACATTAACATACTATTTTTCATCAGAACCTTCCTTTATGCAGTGCGGGTAAAGTTCTTACTACATAATGTACCCCTGTTTCAGGTATTATTCTCTAATTTTCCCTGTCTAGCTGCCTGCTCTATGCATTGCACACTATGCAGACAATTAGAAAACTTATTCCTTCCCTTTCCTTTCATTGTGGGAAGCATCTATGAAATCAAAGACACATAAGATTCACAAAAACATACAAATTTCTTCTTAAAAGTCACTCTTGGAAGAGGGGAAGCTGACACAGAACGAGCTTAAGATCAAATATTTCCATTAGTATGGCATGTTAAACATGAGTTCAGCACTTTACTCATAGCAGTAATGTACAGCCCTCAATGATACAAGGTCAATGATACAAGGTACAAGTTCAAAATCCTGATCTCCAGTGATTTAATTTACATTTCGCTGAGTCTCAGACATTAGGTTGTCAGGAGCAAAATGGTCCAGCTGGAGAGGGAGGGAAGGAATGCAGCTTCAGCACTGCAACCACACATGATGCGCAGCACAGGGATGGATGACATGGGATGGTACTGTTTGTCAGAAAGACAGAAGACATATCAAGCTTCCTCCTATGGAATCTCTGTCTGTTTAAGAGTCAAGGAATGCAAGATCCTTAATTGGCCCTGAAACATCTATTTCATCATCATGTCAGAACCCCCAGATTTTCTTATCTTTCAGCCAATGGCTTAGATCATTTGTTTATGGTGAGCAACCCAAGGTTTTTATAGTGAAAAGAAAAATATCTAACCAAACCAAATCTATCAAAGCAATCTGTAACTAATTTTGGATTAGACATTACAACACAGTTAAAAAGAATTAGAAAAAGAATAGCAATGAAAAAAGTCACACTTGCTTGTCCATTGTGTCCCTAAAGACAGGTCCTGACTGTCTGCCAGTCAATCATGCAGTAAATGACATAGTCCTGCTGGTCTCTTGGTATTTTCTCCTTCTATCATCTTAGTGACATCCATTCTGTGATCTTTAATAGTGGTTTATGCTCCCAGCTCCTTGCTGTTGGTCCTCTTTCTTTTGCTCTTTTCTTCTGCTTTTCTCTGCAGTCTCCCTCACCCTCTATGATAGGGAAGAAGGCGTGCAAGTTGGAAGCAAATAAATAATACATGCTTTTCTTCAGTCTTGTCAGAACTTCTAAGAATAATCTGGGCTGCTCTCTAAAATTTCAATTCTCTTTACTCTTCCTGAGTTTTCCTGCTTGGTTTGCAAAAAGTCTCTTGTATTGTTTTTTATTGTTGGTCTCTGATTAGTATACAATTTCTATTCCTCACCAGAAAAAGTTCAGGTGGCAGTAGGAATTGCACGGTCAAAAAGGAACAGTTTCCATGATCTGCCACTGAATCTGATATTTCACAGGCGAAATAACATTCTTTTTATCAAAGGAGTCAGGAAGACAGTGAACATTTTTTTAAGAAGAAATTGGGGGAAATGAGTTCTGTGATGTGATTTCCTATTGATACATGTATAGGTCACTCAAGTAGAAATATTTATATCCCTTATTTTAACCAATGGAATAATAAACATGTTTTAAGCTTACCAAAGCTAATGAAATCTCTTCATGGGCAAATCATAGAAAAGAATGAGAAATTTTTCTCGTGGCTTTGATGGCCATTTGCCCACAAGAGGAATGAACAATGAGTTTATGGAGCTCAGGGCTCTGCTCCAAGCTCCAGAGAAGGTGGTGCTGCAAAAGCACAGGCGGTTCCAGCATTATAGTCTATCCTCATGTCCCAGCTTCTCTTTCCCAGTTGTGCATGTTTCCCACTCATGGGTTATTGTACCAGTCATATTGTCCTATCTGTAATATTTTATCTGCATCTTCTCAGGCTTGTCCTTTTTTAAGGACATAAATGTCTTGATTCTCTCTCTCAGCTTTTCTTTGTAGTCCAAGATTACTTTGGCCACTGCTAGTCTGAGTTTTCTCTTCCAGACGTTCCCAGTCCCACTCACAATCCCTGGCTTACCTGTCCCTGTCTTCTTGCCAAGTCAGTCCTCACTCTTGAAAAGCACTAAATAGTTTTGTTTGGATTTTTCCAGAAGAATTCAGCCTGAGGCAGCTGTGAGGCATATGGAATTTCAGCCTAAATGGTTAAAATCTGGCAAAGTTTTATGCAACATGAAAGAAGGGTTTTAATAACAAGCAGCACCACTAGCCAAATCTGTATAAATCCTAATCTGTTTCCCTTTGAAGTCAATGTTAAAAAACCCCAATGAGACCATTAATTTTAAAACTTTAATACAGTAATCAAGTAAGCACATGCGTAAAGCGCTTTGTGGATTGGACAGCAATTAAAAATGAGAATGCACTTCAAGTTACTATGAACATGAATACATTATTTGCATTTACTACTTTCACTTCCGTTTTATGAATGTAACCAATGAAATCTGTAAACTTTCTCCTTGAAATTTTTCATTGAATAATGTGGTCACAGGGGTTGTTCTTCGAAGCTCACGGAAAATGAAGAAAATTGATAAATTGATGTTTCTGCATCATTTCTGTAAATGTTCCACTACAGCTCTTTGTTGTGGCTGCTTTGGGTAGCAGTATTTCTGTTTGTAAGCATTTTGAGCATATGTTCAAAGTAGCATGGGAGAGAAGAGCATGGTCTTTTCCTTTGTTTTCATTTATTATTCCAAAGAACATGAAGGACTCTTTCATGTTCTCCTATGGAGTACAATGCTTTGAAATTCTTATGCGGGGCATGTTACAGTCTAGTAGCCTTTGGCAATATGGCCAGGATACAAGACCTCACAGAAAAAAAAAAAAAAAAAAAAAAGTGAAGAAAATAACTGGTGAGGCTGGGGGAAAATAAAAAAGGCATAAAGTTGTGACATCCAGACTTTTTCAGAGTTCAAAACAATGAAGGAGGTCTGCATGAGTCTCATGCATTATGAAGATGCAGTCTCCTTTTGATGATAAATCACTCAAAACCCTACAATCCCCTCTACACATCACATTTCCCAAACTAACTCACAGTCCATGTATAATGACAGTGAAAATTTCCCTCTTTTTAATAGAGTTATGAGATCTCTAGCTGTGCTATCTATGGAGTTTGGCTATATTACCTAGAAATTCATCCTGAGCCACATAACTTCAGGCTGTTTTGGAACCTTCCGATTAAAAAAAAAAAAAAAGAAAGAAAAAAATAGTAAAACAAACACCATCTTAATTTTGAGTCTTCGCATTTAACTCAGATATAATTATTTTATTTATGAAAGTTAACTTATCATAATCAAGGTAACCATGAGAAATACATTATGTGAGCATGGAAACAGTGCAAGTAGTATCTAATCCTTTTTTAAATTTTTCCCTGCTAGGAAATTCAGTTTCTCTGCTGCCATTTGGAAATAAAAACTGGCTTTATTCTTTATTCCAAATTCCATAGTGATTCTTCTAAGTAGCATAGTTTGTGAGTAATTTCCTTTACTGTTCACTGCTGACTTCTTCCAGGTAGATCTTGAAGGCTGAATGACTTTTTTGTGATGTGACTTTCTTTCTGGAAAATGCATTAGAAAGATTAGTCTTATTCATATTGGTGTAACTAAAATCATAACTAGATCCAAAGCCTTTGCTGCTTGTTGAGTGTCTCCATTTCTCATTAATCAGAATCCAATTCTCTCCAGAGCTCACAATAAAATATTGGCTCATTCTTTCCTGCCAAAAGAATTGTTTCCAGGTTAAGTTGACCTAATTATAATGGACAAATTGTTAATTCATTTTCTTATTCTGGTTTCTCAAGTATCAAGGTACAAATTGGATTACTACCTACCTTCTCTAAACTGACCAGCTGATTTCTGATATCTGCATTTTTTAAAATATATGTAAATTTCCTTCTTGCTTTTTTTAAAGGACTGTTTTCTCTGTTCTGTTTTGAGGGTTTTTTAATTATTGCCAGTACTTTCATATTCCCACAAACAATTGCTCTCTCATTCTCTAATAGGCTTCAAATTATTTTCCTAGCAATGTAGTACCTCCCCTCATAAGCTATCTGGTCCAAAGTTGCACAATGTTATTGTCTCCTTTGGAAAGGCCCTATTGGGATTCAAAAGTGTCCACTTTCAGCATTGTTCCCAACAGTGTTCAGACAGCAGTAGATTTTCGGCAAGACTTTTCAGTCATCATTTGCCTCTGTGGTAGAATTACATGAAGTAGTTTAAAAAAACCCAAACCAAAACCCTAGTGTTGTGGTTTGGGTTTATTTAGACAGTTGTTTTATTAATGTTAGTTAGGTTTGTTCCTTGTACTCCCCCATTTTTCCCCTTACAGTGGTTTGTACCAAGTTGTTTACCCCGAGAGTTCCCGCCACTCGGATCCCCAGTTACCTGTCAATCTCCTCACCTCTCCCTGTTTTCTCCTTATTTGGTCCCATCAATCAGGATTTGTTCACTCCTGTTGGGTGTCAATCCTGTAACCACCCCCAGCTTCTTCAAGAAAGTTCTGTCAATCACCCCACCTTATCACCCACCCCACCTGGGACAATAGAGTCCTATTTGTCCCAGGACTCTGTGCCCATCTCTGTTATGCTACCATTGGTTGTTATAATCTATGTCGTTTCTGTATCATTTGTCCCCATTGGGCAAAACAGGTTTCCACCCCTGTTCTGCCCACCCCCTATTTAATCTGCTGCCATCATTTGTTCTCCAGCATTTTGTCACTGCACCTACCCCGAGAGCACCTTTGTTCCTGCCCCTCCTGGGGGAATAAAGACTCTTTGGGCTTGCAAACAAGTGTCCTTCTCTCGTCTCTTCATCTCCTCTCAGCGTGTGAAGCCACCAAAGCTGCGTAACCCACGCCGCAGCACTCAGCACTACCAGGGTGGCACCCTAGAGACATCCCAGTTCAATTCTTTGCTCCCTCCTCTCTCCACCCATTTTTTTTTTTTTTTGCCCTGAAGCTTTTTTACAGTCATCATGATCTTCTCATATTGCTATGATTCTGCACATATCTTATCCTGAATAGGAAGCAGCTTGCCTTCCTTACATTTTTGTCTTCAAGGGATAATGCTGCCTTCTGACTAAATGATTCATCATGGAAAAAGCATATGGGGGAAACATAAGTGCTTCTTACACCTTTTGAGGAAAGTTTGTCCAAGCAACAGATAAAAACAATCAATTAATTCTCATGGCAATTTTAAATGAAAATTTTTAATCACATTAGATTACATTATACAATATTGTACAATAACTCATGAAGGAAACATTAATATCAAAATGTAGTAAGACAAATGCAGGCAAATATATGGAAATTTATTTCATATGTAGTGTCCCATTAATTTGCAGGACATTTGCCCATAGGCAGAGAATGCATGCTTTGGGATACATATTGTGGAGGCACCTTCTCTTTGGCCTGATGTACATACACGTTAGTTCTAGCATCTAATGAAGCCAACCAGGTCTCTTAAAATCACTTCTCTAGAAGCAAAAGGCCAACATGGCACATATAGATCACTCAAAGACTGTATTTAATATTATAATTTTAGAAAGATAGAAAATAATATAAATCCTCTAATAAGTTACTCTATTAAAAGTATTGCTTGGAAGGACAGAAAACTTGATTTCACAGTAGTACACAACTGAAATTTTTAAGAAAGTAAGCAAAACAAATTTGAAGTCTTCAAAACCCAGATCCTGAAAGATTTTTAGAGAGTCAAACTGATGGAACTTAGGCCCTGAAATACTGTTTAGGCCAACTACTATGTGCTTACATACCCAGCTGCCTCCAGTTTCAATACATATACCTGTAAGAAGGAAGGACTATAATTTTGTAAGACATATATCCTACATTTCCAAACAGTCTGCAGCCATCTAGACATACTAAGGTACATGCAGACTTGTCAGACAGGCAGAGCTAGGAAACACAGGCTGAGAGAAGGCATATCCTTTTGAAGCTCCCAGTTTTAGCAGAATAACACTGTGAAGATGAGTGCTGAAAACATCAAAGTAATGTCATTCAGGTGAAAACAGAAACACCTGCAAAATTTTTTCTTTTTCTCTCAATGGGAAGTTGAAATACATTCAGATTTTAATATGTGTTTGAGCATGTTCCTTATTGGAGATATTTTCCAGTGAGGAAAAAGAATATACCCCAGGAAAAACAAACAAGGAAAGAAGAAAAAAAAAAATAATAACCGCACATTGTTTCTATTAGTTATCTGAGCTTTAAAAATATTTTTTCTACTTTAAATTTGTAAATTAGGAAGACATTTTAATGCTATAATGAAAGTTTACTATATAGAGAGGATATAAATTTAGGTCCTGATCTTGTTTCTTCTTGGTTATGTCTCAGGAATAAAAAGGAATACAGACTGAAAAATAAGTATATAACTAACTTAGAAACATTGTATGAGGTACCATGGGCAGAAAACCAAAGCAAGAAAAATGGAAGAAAGTTTAAAATTCTTCAGTGAGAATGGGCGATGGATTTATATGTATATTCTGTCTTCAGAGACTGAACCTTTTTCTACCTGTAGAGCCCCTGTACTTCTGTCTATTGCAGCCTCTATTCAGCTCATTTACCTGGCAAGTCTGGTTTTTTTTAAATGTTCTATAAGCCAGTCATTGGAATGTTGTTTAAAAAACATATATATACATACATACACACAAACACACGCACATATATATGTGTATATATATATATATATATATACACACTTTTTAGTCACTTGTTAAATAAAAAAAAATGTTGGCAATAAAACTCTTTATTGTGTGCCAATAAACACAGCATATCACCAGTCCTTGGTGTTATATTCTGCTGTTATACTGCATTGTCTGAAGTTGAAACAGTTGAAAGGGAGAGGAATATATTAAATGAAAGTGTCAGGAATGTGAATATATTAAGAGAAAAGAGAGAACTGCAAAAAAGAAGAAAAAGCTGAAGCAATAAGAAGTCTATATCTCAAGAAAAATGGGCTTCCAAATGAAATTATTTTAGCAAGTTATTTAAAACAGAAATTGGCAATATGCATTTAAATGGTTCAATAACTATTTCAATTATTGGCCAAGTGAATCTATAGTCTAACAGTTATTACTGATATATACCTAAAAATTGTCCTTACCGTTCATTATTTCACATTATTTTCAAGGTTAAAGTGATGTTAATCCTCCTAACTTTACAGTTTGATATGAATATTTATACTCTTTGTAACAGTATTTCTTATATATGAAAGTAAGAGTTTTGTGGTACCCTAAAGTATGCAGTCTCGACTTAAAAACAGTGTCATGTGATTCTACTTTTCTTGCATTATCATTATAATATTATAAATGTAAGTTCTGACTGCAGTACCAAAAACAAAAAGAAAAAAAATTGTTTAAAATTGTGTTTTCAGCTGTGTTACAGCTGAAGAATTCCTGGAAAGTCATTAGATTAAATTCAGACCAGTCTGGCATTGTTTTGCCCTTCCTGTGACATTCATGTATAAAAGAGTGAGAAGTAGCGTATGCAGTTTCCTAATGTTAGGTTACAAGATTCCTATTATCTATACAAATATGGAGAAAAACAGTCAATACTTCCTCTTCTAGAAAAGTTAGTGTAAATATATATATTAATATACAATATATAGAATGTATAATATATATTATAGGTGTAGATTTCTTAATATATGAATAAATAGTTGTTACTTTTATTATTATTATTATTAATTATGAGTATTGATGAGGTGTTGGTATATGTGGCCTTTTCCACGGGACAAAGCCGCCCAGGTGCAGCCCTCTTGGTGCTTTCTGGCTTTCCCATATGAACTGTAAGCAGATGAGCTCAGGGGAGCTGCACAGAGCCAGGGAACTGCAGCACTCTGAGTGAGCTGGGAGCTCTCCAGCCTTTGCAAACTCTCCTCCTTGCAGAGTAATATTTTCAGGAACCCTTGAGGAAATCTGCCAAAAATGACTGTCGTTAAAACTCTGTCAAACCTTAGTAACTCTCTGGAATATTTCAATCAGATCTCAATCCAGATATCAGGGAAAGGAACTTCCTTTGATTAACAATGGTTGGACTTTACATAATCTACAGCAGGAAACTCTGTCCTTTATTTCAATGCAAAAGTAAACAGAGCAGCAGTTGCTATTATCAGCAGCTCATGGGGCTAACTTTCAACAGTCTTTTAACCAAAAATTTTCCAAACAAATCTTCAGTCACACAGCAATAATAAGGAAAATAGTACTGTGAGAAAAAATTTAATGTTACCAAAAGGAAAATCAATGCAATTACTGTTTTCTGCTCTGTTTTAAAATTTTTTCAGCCTCTACAGCATGGATGGTTAGAAGTTATACTCTGTGAACTAGCTTTTGTTCATTAATTGCATTTTGAGAAGTATGTGTGTTTGAGGTTATTTTCTAAATACAAATTCTAGCTCTTCTAAACAGCCTGATTCTTGGATAAGGTTCTTCAATCCATAGAGCTCTAACATCCTGCAATGTGGTTGCATTTCACCAATAAGTTTTATTGTCATTACAAGTTCTTTTTCAAATTTCAATGCAATAAATGGATTCTCTTAGTTCTACACTTTTAGTAACTGTTCTTTCAAGAGATATTTTATTAGTAATGTGCTGTATCAAAATTATCTCCAAGCGAAAAACCCAGGTTAAAGGATGAGAATACTTAGGGTGTTTGTACATTTTATTATTGCAAAGTCCATTTAGTTTTAGGTCTAATATGTAATATTCATTTTAATAGTTAATACTGAAGCACTTCTACATTCCACACAAGTGTGAAATGGTACTCAGGAGCTGACAACACTGTCAAAGATGAAAATCAGTAGGAATTAGACATGCTAAAGCCAGCTGAAATTGAATACTAGTCAAAATGTGTGTTAGGGAGAAGCTGTTTGGAGCCACTGGACAAGAAAACCTACATGTAACACAACAAAATAACTCTCAGGTAAAGAGCAATGGACAGTGTAACTTATAATTTTCTACACTTAGTAAGCAAAATGTACAATTTTTATTCTGCAATCTTTTGACTACCAGAAAAACAAAGACAGAAAAAAGAAGTAGCATGGCTGTCCACCTCTAAATTCAAAATTTAATACAGGCTGGTTATAGATGGAAAGATTCAAATTGCAGCACTGGAGAACAACCACAGGAAAAATGCCTGCCATTAGCAAAAAGCTTTCAGTTTGGGTTCCAGCTGCAAACTGCTTTCATGGAAAAATGTCCACATACATTTGAAGAAGCAGTCATGTGGAAACTTAAAATCCTTTGTAGGTCCTACTAATTATTACTAATTATTTTAAAGGGAAAGGCCTTGCTAATTCCCTAACAGAAACACTGAAAAGCTACCTTACTGTCTAAGAATAGAGGAATTCTTCAGTTAGTGCTGAGGAGAATGGGATTAATGAGACTAATGGTGCATGCACAGATGCTAATTTCTTGCTGCCAGAAGCCAAACTGATTTCAGCTATAGCATTCCTTCACTGGGTGATCCTGGCCCAAAGCCCAGCAAGCAGCCAGGGACCAGCTCCACTGGCCTCTCACAATAAGAGCCTTCAGATCAATTCCTCTCTGCTATGGCCCAGGGGTGTGCTAGAGAAAGCTAGGAGTTGTTAATATTCTCCAGCCTGGCCTTAGTGAGTTCTGGAAGGTACATGGGTTATGGACAGTCAGTCAGTTTGACTTCAGACCTGACAGTGAAGACACAGTGACTTCATCCTACTCCCAGTCATTCCTGAATAGCTTTCATGTGTCCTTACTCACAGTTCAGGTGCAGGAATTAAATATCACAAGAGCCCTGAGGCTCTTCTGTGAAACTTTTCCAGGAGTGTTCTGGTATCTCAGATTTTGTTCCTGTCACAGAGGAGAGGCTGATTTAGGATTTAAATGAAGCCTGCAAGATGTCAGCAGTGGCTTTGCCCTTTGGCTTCTCTGTTCAAGAAAAAATTCATAGGCTGTACAAAGTCTAGCACATTCACAAAATGTTGAAATTTTTCTGTCTGTTGTTGTTTTCCATTTCATTTTCATTTTCTAAAAATAGCTTCTTATACGGAAAGAAAAAAAAAGAACATTAAAAAATCTCATTCATAATTGTGTGTTAAAAAGAATACAATAGATGTTGCATCACATAAATTGGCAATGATTACTCTTTCTACAATGGATTATGAACAAAATTGTTCTTAATATTCTATATTTTTGCTCTTTTCCTTGCAGGCATTATTTTATCAAGGCATAATATTCTAAATTACCTACAAATTAACAACTATTTTTATTCTAGTAAATCTGCTGGGTTTATGGTTTTGGGGCATTTTTTGACCCTACCTGTCCAGTTCCCTTTGGATGATGAGTTGCTCACCTGTCAGTTTTGCTGAAGACAGGACATGCTCAACTTGCCATTATATAGCATTAATGTCTGTCCATTCCAGGCAGAATGGAAAGTAATGCGTTTTTTTCTGAGATGGCAATCTACATTCTGTGTGACAGCAAAATAGCAATGGAAGAAAAAAAAAACACCACCAATCCTCTTGGAAGTCCATGGGGATTAACTAGGAGAATGCAAGTTTTTTAAAAAAAATCACCTATTTTATTGGATCTCCCAGGAGTTGTAGCAGTATTCATCTTTGAGGCTAATGAAGTTCCCTTGTGAATCATGCTGTTTGAACTATGTGGGGCATATCTTGATTAGCATATGTTTCTTCTAAAAATACATTTGAAACCCCTGGAACTTGCTATTTGTTTGAAAGTCGTACTAAACTTTCAACCTTGCATCACTGATTATAGGACAAAAACTTTACTTTTATTCTTTATGGAGGGACATCTGGCTTTGTCTGTAATTCCTCTCCCCAGTGAAAATTTAGCTCAATAATTCCCTCCAGAACACAGTAAAAAAACCCCAAGCTTTCTCAATGTGAAAGTGAAATAGAAAACTTTGAGCTAATACTTACTTTAATATAGTCTAATTTAGGATTTCCCAGGGAGCTGAAAATTTTACCAGAATTCTCAGTTTATGTTTTTTGTTTTATTTTTATATATTCAAGTCTCTTTCTTGGGGTGTCTATGGTCCTGTCCTTAAGGACATAGGGGTTACAATGTCAGCCCTGTGCCTAAAAAGAATATCATCAGGGAACACTGCCAGATCTTGTTCTTACAGATTTACTCTGTGTGTCGTCAATACCCCATCCCTATTTGGACACCAGACTCAAATGGACAGCTAGGCATATGTTGTGCCTAACACTACATTCTCACTTTAGGATTTCAAGGTATAAAAAACAGTCCTGAACTGTGATCTCCATTCCTAATTATCCTGAAATCTGTAGAGCCAGTGAAAGTGTGGTTACCTGTACTTCTCCCCAGAAAGATCTTCAGCGTGATTTCCACTGGTTCAGAACAACCATATTCTGGTCACTGGTCATCCCTGGCAGAGGGGCCATTCCCAAGAAAGCACACAGTGGTTACCCTGGAGGTGGCTCAGTGAAGGCAGCTCCCAGGGTTACTGCCAGTGAAAGATGTGTATGTCACAACTGAACACAGTCTATCTCCCTTTAGCAACCTGACCTGCCTTTATTCATCAGCCAAGTCACTGTGAGGCAAGAATGTAAAAACAGAAGACATTGTCTCTTGACATGACTCATCTTCCTTTTGTCCTAATCTAAACAGCTTTTCACCCTACCTGATGCACCTTTTCCATGCCCTTAAAAAGCAAAAAATTTCTTTTCTTACACTGCATGGAGATTAACACTTTGGAAACTTGACTACAATGATACTGCAACAATGTCTAACAATATTTGCAGATGGTTTTATTGCAACTGTATTTTTGAATAGTTTATAAACATATATATAAATAAAATATGTTGTGAAACATAATTGTCTTTGACCTATATACTATATACTAACAAATTTGAATGTGAAACGATACACAGGAGAGCATTATAGAAGATAATTGATGTATTAAACCATGGCCTTAATCTTGTAGCAAATGAAGACATGAGTCTTCTTTTTCCTTAATAAGATATAAAGCATATACTGCAATTTCATCATCTCTGTCTTTCAAGGAGGTGAACTGTAATGGAAGATGAAAGGCTAGCTTGCTAATACTGCTTCTAAGAATTATTTAATTATCACCCTTCAGTGATTTGGTTAATGTATGAAGCTTCTCATACGTTCTATTGTTTCTTTTAATCAAAAAATCTCCCTTTTTATTTTCAATTGAATCACCTTCCAAGGTAATCATAGATACTGAAAATCCCTCTCCTCTCCACAATGTTTGATTTTATTCCAGCATTTTCTGATTATATGGACTGATTATATGGACTGCAGTCAGCAGTTTCTTGATACCAGTCATTGTGAAATGGCCATATTTAGCTGTCTAGGGCATGTTATGTAATGTTTACACACCTCACTTTCCTTCAAAGTATCTCGTTTTCCTTCACATGTGTAAAGCACTCTCTTATGACTGTTCATGCAACTGGAGCCTGCCAGATGCTTAAGGATCATGGTTTGTTTTCCTATGCTGAGGCGTGAGGGAGATTGGTCATGTCTCAAAATGGCATTTATAATTATGTTACAGTATTTTCTTGCTGAACAGTTACAAAAAGATACTCTCTGTCAGACCAATTTTATGCAATCCTCTGTAGCAAATTTTGCAAATTTTCAAAATAGGTCTTTCATGTGAAGCATTTGCAAAAATTAAAAATTGAAACTACCTTAATTATGTGGGCAAACAGAGGATCACTGCTAGCTGCTGTGCTGCTGGCAACTCTCCTTCAGGCTGGAAAACCAAGAGGTCTCCATGAGCTGACTTTTTATTCAAAGGTAGTTACTCCTATCTTCTGCTGGTAAATTTTATTTGGCACTGCTGAATAAATCTCCAGTTCAAAGTGGCATTTCTGTGTTTTCTGCCTGTCAGTGTTCCTCTAGCTCTTAGTTTTCATGGAGATTAACCTTTCATCAATTAACACACTAATTCCATATACAAATCAGACTCAAAGAGCTATTTCCCAGAGGATGCAGGCTTTTTATCTACATATTCAGAGCTAGGAGTTCCTGAAATATAAGCAGCAATGATCCAAATCCATTTATTAGTCTGGGAAGAACAGACCTGCTATCGCTCAATGCCTTTGTGCACCAGCTCATGAGTACTTAGTTTAGTGAAGCATTAAAATTTTTGAGATATTCTCCCGGAAGAATAAGTGTCAAATCCAGGAAGCCTTGCACACCACACTGGACTTGTATGTCTATGCTAAGGGACAAATACAGTGTTGTAATATTGCAAATGGAAGTGACTTAATAAGCTAAGGCTCCTATATCCTGCACAAGATAAGTGCAGTAGTAAATGTGCACCCTGAAAATCCCATTTTTTTTCTTCTTCAAAGAAAAGAAAGAGGAAACTTTCAGCTGACTGAAATAATTTTCTACCATCACACAAAGAAAATCACAAGGCCTCTCATGAAAAAAGATTTGGTGGTGTTTCTAACCATCCTTCTAACTCTCATTATGAATCCTTTCTTTTTCCATGTCATAAGACATGAATATATGTGTAAATACATGTGTTTCAAAAAATGCTTTCAGAAATGAAATGTAACTTGATAAGAAGAATGTTAACTGATGCCAGTATGTCACATAAAAAGTCATAAAAATAATGGTGGCATCATTTCATGCTTATGGTTTTTGCTAAAACTTTGCACCTTGTTTAGTTGTAGCATATGGACATAGTAGATATAGATTTTACTGTTTGTGGAAAACTTTAGCTAGAAAAAAAGGCTGTGTTAAAGGCAGTGGAAGTTCCATGTGCTGTTTGTCTCTCTTGCTGAGCATTTTGCCTTCTGGATGACTGAAGTAGCCTAGGTAAAGTTAAAAGCAATCTCATCTAAAGTTTTATTGATCTGTATATGTAATATTAATAAAATGGATCGTTTTCAAAATTAGTCTCCTGACCATTTCCTAGTTAAGGTTAGGGTTTCCTCTGAGAAATATTACATTCTATACTTGCACTTAAAATTGCACGAGGAATCAAGCATTAGCAAAGAGAATCCAGCAAAGAAATATATCTTTTAAAACTTTTGAAGGATTTTATGCTTCTTGAATAATTAATTTCCATTTTCTTTTGTAATCAAACAGAGCGCTTTTCATTATCAGTACATTAAAACAAAGATGATATAATAATCTTAATTCTTAAATATTTTTATTTGTTTCAGTTAAAATAAAGGTGACTTTTATCTAAAAGCCTGATTTTCAGGCTTAGTCGATCAGTGTAATAGGAGTTAAATTGTAACTCTGGGATGGGATAAAAATAATTTCAAATTTGAATTTAATTTACCAAAGCAGATCAT
This sequence comes from Vidua chalybeata, assembly GCF_026979565.1. NCBI lineage: Eukaryota > Metazoa > Chordata > Aves > Passeriformes > Viduidae > Vidua > Vidua chalybeata. The sequence continues at coordinate 10,981,330 of NC_071534.1, read as the reverse complement.
TGAAGCACTTCAGATAGTAAACTTTTCTTAGAAGATGTGATAGAACTTCCTGGAACTGTTTATATGCATGATGAATTATAAGTAAAGATTATTTAAAAAGAGGATTTTAACTAAGTACCAATTATTATGAGAAATTAATGTATCTGAAATTAATATCAAAAAAACCAAAAAATATTATTTTGCATATCATATGTGATGCTACTGTTGCATCATATTCTTCTAAAACTCTCAAGAGCTTTCATTTTCAGATTTCAGTTATGCAAATGCAACCATTTATCTAGGCAAGAGAGGATTCCTGTGGAATTATATACAAGAGAAAAAATTATGGATTATTATATTGCAGTTGATGAAGTGAAACATGAAATGATGTTTTTCAAAATTAATTGCTTAACTTTATCCAATGCTATGTAGCCCATCAAGATAGATGACACAAACTAGGTCCACAAAGGTGTAGAAACAAGTTCCAGTGTCTGGAATCTTTTGGGGGGTAATATTCTGTCATATGGGGTATGAAAATGAGTTTTATTCCCCATATAGCAACAACTAAATTTTTTTTATCTGTGCAGTGGTCCTGAAAGTCACATGAATGAATACTGCAATAAGTGTTTCTCTTCCTACCTTGCTCAAGGAAGTCATCTTAACCTCTCCCACCCAACCAAGACCCAGAATAACCTTGTTACTGGAACTGCTATAAAGTCCCCAATCTTACATTGTCTGAAGTATTTATTTCATAATTCCTCTTAGTTTTACCATTCCTACCTATCATGAAAAGAAAGAAATTGTAGATACAGTTAGATGACCTTGGGAGCAGAAGGTTCCATATTTCCAAACAGGCTACACTAGGAGAGAAAAGAGTGTTTTGCTACTTGAAGAGTTTCACACCACTGGGTCAGAACTTTGGTGAGCAGACTGCCACAATCAGATAAAATGGGACCTGAGGAAATCTGAGTTTGAAATAAAGACCACCTGTATGAAAGCTACAGACCAGTCAGTTCACTCCGTGTGTTGACACAACATTTAGATGAATCACTGTTTCTGACTGACAATTCCATGATCTAGATATTCTGTTAATATTAACAGAGCTTAATATTAAGTATGTACCTGTTAATATCATGTAAACGTGTGCTTATATTCTAACATGGGAATCCTGGCAGGAAAAGATGAAAATTATGACTCTTCTTTTAACATTGCTTTCTGAAGCTGAGATTGATAAAATACTTGTCAAACCATCCTCCAATGCTTCTTCCTGGGCACAGCTTCCAGCAAATCCTGGTGTGTGTATCACCCAACAAAAGCTTTGGTGAGCATCTAGCAGTGATGACATCTTCACCACCAAAAGACAGATTTTCAGGATGGGACAAGAGCTATGCTTTAAGAAAAAGGCTCTGTGAGTCAGCACCCTTTGGTACCCCCTGCTCTGGCAGATGTCCAGCTCTGCTTCTCCCTGCCAGTGCTATCTGCAGTCAGCCTGAGGAAAAGGCTCTTGGCAGGTCTCCAAGGTTATTCCCTGAAAGCTCAGCTCCAGCCAGGCAACTTTCCCACACAGCCACAACTATGTCACTGCTTGACTTCCTACCAGTCAAGGCTAGTAGTCACAGTCATGGTGCATTTTTGCTGCAGCCATCACTGCCAAGGAAAACTGGGCCTAGAAAACCCTGCCATTATTCCTGCAAGAAAAAGATTACATGTAAAAGTAGGGCTTTACATGCTCAACTCAAAGTGTCCTCCTCTTGTCCAGAACAGCTGCAATTTGAAGGAATGCTATTTGTCTGCCATTATGTTGGTTAAAAACGACTCCCCTTCTGTGTGTCTTACACAACAAAGCATTTACATTTACATGCTAAACTAAGTCACTTCTCCTCACCAAATCAGGAGGAACAGTAAAATAACAGTAGAATAATAGTAGAATAACAGTAGCTGTCACACATCTCATTTACAAAATCACTATAAGCACAGCAACATCCTTAATTACTTTTTCAAGGTGGTTACAAAGACTGAGAAAAGATGACTTTTTTACCTCTTTACTTGCCAAACAGCTTCTGCTGAATCTCAAGTGCTGATTGTTGTAAAGTTACAGGTAAAATCCCATCTTTTCTTGAAGGTTTGGATAGACTTCCAGGTTACAGTTGGGATGATTTACCCAAAATAATTTTACTAGAAATCCTGCTTTGACATCATCCACAAAGGAGTTCTTCTACGCTAGAGATGCTGTTTTGCAGTGGAAAATGTAGGTCCACATCATCTAAGATGCGCAGGCAGGAGGAGTAATGAGGAATGAGGAAAAGAAGACACTCAGGTTTCACTCCATTATATGTTTCTGGTCCAAACCTATCAATCCAAACCAAGTAGAACAGTTTCAAGGGGTGGGTTATGAAAAAGATAATAGTTACATACTGAAGTTATACTGCTTTGTGTAGATATATATACTGATAGTTATACTGAAGTTTTTACTAGATATGTTTTTATTACATAGATTTTATGTATTTGTTACAGTAGTATGTAATGTAGTCTTTTTACTATGATGTTGTACTGCAAAACTAATTGCTCCTCTATGCCTCTTCTGTCACACTCATTTTCAGATACTACTTCACCATGGCCTCTATGCAGAAGACAATCTACTTTCTCCCCCATCTTCCTTCAGCCTTTCTCTAGGCAACTGTTCTGAATATTTTCCTTTTTTTTTCTTTACATTAATTGCAATATACCCTATATCTGCATTAAAAACTTTCAAATGGGGGGCTGTGATTGGGTGTGTGTGATGAGGGTGTTTTCTAACACATCTCTTAGTCTATAAAAATTTCAAGGAAGCTACTGTATTCCTCTGATTTGCAAAATGATTTGGCCATTTTCTGAGCTAAATCAGTAATTTGTGATAATGTACTAACAAGGAGATCCACAACTCATTTTCCATTTGTCTACCTGTCAGTATTACATGTTTTATCTAGCTGGTAAGTTGGCTGCTGACTCATTAATGTATGCAGCTCATATCATGTTAAACTAGATCCCTGCCAAGCTTTTCCCACCCTGATGCTATCTTCATGGTCTCTTAGATTAAATGGAATTTTGGATTAAATGAAAGCCTGAGGCATTTGACTAAGAAAATGACATTAATATAGATTAAGTATATTACTGAGGACTGCTAAACTAAAACCTCAGGTGTGTAGATTACTCATTATTTTTTTAGCATATAGATTTGCTGACTATTTAAAAATACTTTACCTGCTACCATATCTGGCAAAACTTAATCACTCCCTGATCCCTTTAGCTGCTGGATATCTCATTTGTACATGCTGCTTCCTCATAGGTTCTCTATCTCTTCCATAAATTATATGTTTGTTCCACTAATTATGTGTTCTTTTTTCCATCTCATCCAATCAAAAAACTGTTTCAAAGCATTCCTGTTGAACTAAAACTTGCATTCAAAGCAGACACAGACTAAACATCTTTCTTGGTTCTTTTCCAAATACTTACAATATTCAGTCTAGAAGTGGATCCCCCATCCAGAAGTCCATATTGCTTAACTTATACAATCTCTTCAGCAATCTGTGGTGGTCATAACTCCACTTCTCACCTTTAATTGTAACTCTGATACAAATATTTATTTACTTGGTGTTCCAGACTGAAAAAAAAATTAGATTTATTGCACAATGATCATAGAAGTCACACAATGATTAAAGCTTGTTCTCTAATTGTGGAAAGAAAAAGGAGAGCAATTATTTAATAAAGATTGCTGGCAGATGCATATATATTCTCAGTCTTCACATAGATTTTTCAGGTTTAGGTTAGTAAATATAATGACTGCTGTAGAATTTTGAGGAAGAAGTTGCAATTCTGTTTGAGGTCTGTCATCCATGTCTTCCCTTTAAACCAGAAAAACCAATGTGCAGGCAAATTATATAGACAAGAAAGATTAATGTAAAGAAAGATTGATATAAAATCAATGTCTTGAGACAAATAAAGTGGAATATACTGCTTGCTATCAAAATCTTATTTCACCCTGAAATTGCAGTTGACATTTACCATAAATTATCTCAAAAGATGACTGCACATAGAATGATTTGGGATTCATTCATGTACACCCTACATCACAGCAGTATACTAGCTAGGTATCTGATTATTTCAAATATGGATTTTAGACCAAACACAAAACACAATTCAATATTTAGATTACCAGATTACATTAGTGAATTATGGTGAATATCCGCATTAAGAATATTGATGCCAGTCTGATTTATGTGTGATTTTCCCATCAAAATATAACACCAGAATAGCTGTACCTTGTTGTATTTGGGTATTTGGTTTCTTTTTTCTTGAAACATTGCTAATTGCTAGGAAATATGTTATAGATAAAATGAGACACAGGCACCAGCTGTTATAGTTTAATAGTGCAGCATTTTCTAAAGTGCCTTATCCAACGGCTTCCATATTCCTGTCACCTATGTATATACCTAACTCCAACTTTGCAGAGCCAAGGTAGTTAAGAGTAGCAAATTCTAGAATGGGACCTGGGGGCTTTTTCATCTGCAAAGGCCCTGTATTATCATTTTGGCACTGTAACAACCTTAAAATTCCGAGTTCTTACTTCAATGATCCTCTTATGTCAGTGTGTTTTCCCTGTACATATCTCTGGATCTGGATATTTATGATTTCAATCCTTTATATGTCTGTCAAACTTTTAGATGTAGTGGAACCCAGTATCATAGTGTCCACACACCTATGGGCATAAACACAGGTCTTTATCTCTATCTTTATCTATTACTGAAAAGAACAGGGGTGAAAAAGCATACTTAAAAATAATACTCTTAATATTCATGTTCTTCCTCAGCCTTGCCAAAAAGTAGTGTGATAGAAGTCTGAATACCAGAATCCTAGAAGCATGTCCCAAGGCAAATCATATAGAAGAGTACAATTTTGCTTTCATCATTTTCATTTGCAAGTATATTTTACTTTGTAGCTGTTGATGATATGTATCAATGCTCTACAAAAATATTTTTGTGGGCATGTCATATTTCTGAGGAAATTAAAAGGATGAAGACTAGGGCAAGCACCATATAAAAAGCTCAGGCCCTGCTTAACATGTCTTGTAAGCCCATGCAATTTTCAGATCTGCCTGTCCTGAAGCGTATTTGAAGCAGTTTGCCTTTGAGTTAAACCATGTCATCATCTCCAGAATAAAACTTTCTCATCAATGTCTAGAACATGCATGTTTTACTAGCTACAGCAGTAAGATAATGCTACATAATAGCTACACATATTTCTTCACCTTAGACATATTTGTACTACTACTGATGACTAAAATATTTTTAACCAAATTTTGCAAACAAAATGTAGAACTTTATAAAAAGACCATTTGTACTGTTTTGGCTTCTCATTAAAAATAAAAAAAAAAATAAGCTTTTGGAAGTAACAATACAATGAAGAAGGAATTTTACTTTTCCCTAGGCAATACTTTTTCCCCAGGGAAAACTATTTTTCAGCCTCATCCTATTATAAATTTGAAATTTGTAAATTCTTACTGAAACATTATAAATCCAAAAGCTGTCTTTTCTGCCCTAGCTGTAGTAATAAATAAAAGAAGCTTAATTCAGAGTTCCTCCAGTAATATTTTTGTTACTTTTGGTAAAACTATGCACTTGTATTCATAAGAAGCTGTAAGAAATCCACTTTTGCCTATTGATTTAGCCTTAACACTCATGAGCAGATATTGTCATACGAGTTTTAGTTAAGCCTGAAAGTTTAAGAAATTTAGATAGAAATGTATATGCTAGTTTTTTTCCTAAGCAGTTTCCTATTCAAAAAAAATAAAAACACAAATTTCAGAATAGGAACAATAATTCCTGATATAAATGAATGATTCTGTAGAATCACATTCAAAGTTTTTGAACAAGTAAAGATTATAAAAATTATTTGAGAAATATTATCTTACAATTTCATTAATAAATCGAATTAAAATTACTTACCAAATTACTAAATGGAAGAAGACAGTTATAATAACTGTGATTCACATTAAATTATTGGCTTTTTTTTTTTTTTTTTTTTGTCAATACTCAGATTCCTATTTCTTGGAACAAAACCAAATCTGTAAATTCTACAAACATTTTTAAAAAGGAAGATGGGGGAAGGCAAAAAAATAAGCAGGAATCTTTCAGAATGCTATGAAGGAAAGTATTTCTCAACCTTTCTAAGGCTGCTGGGCAATTTAAAATAGCTCATAATCCCAAACTGAAGTCAGGTTTAGACTTTAGGTTATGATAAATAATGAAGAAGGTCATTGCACTCTGTCCTTTGCCACTTCTCAGATATCTAAAGTATCCTCAGAAAACATATTTTGAGACATTACAAATTTTCAGCCAAGTGTACATGTTCATATGCTGACACAAATTCAACATCCCATGCTCGAATTTGAAAAACTAACAGGCCCCTTGTATCTCAGAACCTCTTATTTCTAGACTGTTCTATGGAGTTGGTTATAAACAATGATTAATTCTATAGAATGAGAAGCAGAGGTGAGTATTGGCATTTCTGTATTCACACTAAGCTCTTAATTTTCAAACTTGGGCCACAGTCCCAGACTAATTTCTTTAGTTTAATTTTCTTCATGTGTTGTATTTTAATACTTCCACCCTAGCCCTCATCAGAGATAAGAGATCTTAATCTCAGGATGTATGTAAACCAAGATTCTTAAAAAAAAATGTTTCTTTGATTTTGAAGCCTTCTTACTATCCATTTGAAACCTTTCTCTATATTAGTAATCTCTTCTCCATTTTCTCTATATGTATTTCTATGATTATGTGTGTTTGTGGGTGGTGTTTGCAAGTCCTTTAAATGTGGCTGAGTAGCTGTGGCACTGCAATCCCTTGGATAAAAGATTCAGCTCGTAATGTTTCTGCAGCTGGTACATGTTTCTAATTCTTGTTATTATGTGCTTTAAATAAGACAGCATATCAAGTAAGTAGCAGATGTTGGAATATACACTAATTATTCTTAAATTGTAGCCAAAGGTCTTGTCAGGCAGAATTCTGGCAATCGGTTCTTGGTATGGCTTCTTCTGTACAGAAAACTTTTCAGTTGTCTCTGCCTCACAAATGAAAGCAAAAGGTTTGACCTTGCCTTGGTATGTTCTGTGCAGGGCTGCTCTCAGCTGTGCTCTTTGCAATCTCACTACGCCTCAGTGGAGCTACAGTTGCATTTGCACTTCAGAGAGGAGGCATAGTGAGGAGACAGGGCAAGGTCACATTCTCAGAACACAGCACTTCAGCTGCCCCTTGGTGCAGAGATTTAGACCTGACAAGGAATGGTGGTTCAGTGCTGGTGTAAGAACACATATATGCTGAAATGCAGAGTCACATGCTTTCACCAGAAACCTAGTGTAAGGGATATGAAAGCATTTGTTTAGCACGGGATAAAAGGATCGTTTGATCTAATCCAGCAAACATATGTATCATGACAATATTTATTGAAGATATGCAAACTAGGGGTGATTTATCAAGAAAAATATTGTGCATGGGGGAAAGACTTATTGTGGTCATCTTCTAAATACCCATAACTTAAGATTCTTGAATTGTATTTTGAAAATTCTGTATATTTTGAGCAGGTATATAGCAGTCAGAACTATTATTCTTCAATGCTTTTCCAGTTGCATTGAGAATTCTCTGATGCTCTTTTGATTTTGTTTGATTTACTCCTATTCAAATTCCTATTTGTGTACCATGACTATTCTTTCACATTAATTTAGTTTTTTGGGTTTTTATAGCTTAAGTCCCTACTTACTCAAATTTAAATGTATTTCTTTAAGTGTAACTTCTAAGTATGCAGCCATCTTTTATAATATCAAACTTTTCTAGGGATTAAAATGATATATGAAGTTAAAACATAGAATCATAGAATCGTGAAGTTTGAAAAAGATCTCTAAGATCACTGAGGTATCCAGTCACTAACACAGCACCACCATGTTCACTGCTAAACCATACTCACAAATGCCACATCCACGTGCCTTTAGAACACTTACAGGGGTGATGATTCCACTGCTTCCCAGGGCAGCTTATTTCAATGTCTGACCACTGTTTCAGTGAAAAAATGCTACCTAATATCCAATCTAAACTTTCCCTCGCACACCTTGAACCAGTTTCCAGTTTGTCCTGTCACTGGTTACCTGGGAGAAGAGACCAACCCCTCTTGGCTGCAGCCTTCTTTCAGGCAATTGTAGAGAGCAATAAGGTCTCCCCTCTGCTTCTTTTTCTCCAGGCTGAAAAAACCCACCCCTTCAGCTGCTCTTCATAAGACTTGTGCTCCAGACCATTCACCAGCATCATTGTCCTTCTTTGGACACGTTACATGGAACATTTGCAAGAATATGTGGGGTTAATATATGAAAAGTGCTGTTAAAAAAGGAGCTAAAAGGTGGCACACAGTTTTCATCTGTTGCTTTAATGAGTGAAATATTTCAGTTGAACACTTTTTTTTTGACAGTATATGTATATGCAAGCAGGAATGCCACACCTTGGTTTAGGGTTTTTTTGGTACATTCATTGTTAGACCTTAAATTGGGGCAGAAGGAAGAGTTGCATCAAGTTAAAATGCTACTGACCTCCAGCTAAAACGAAACTGAGGATACAGAAGAGATGGAAACCATTATAATGTTCCAAACTACTGCAATTCTGTATATTATTGCATTGGAAGTTCCTTTTTCTGTGGCATTTTTGAAAGAAGAAAATTTCCTTAAGGTGTTCATGATCTTCTTTGTCCTTATTTTCAGCTATCCTACTATTTGTACAGATGCTTCTGAAACCAATTTCATTCTTGTCTATAAGCCTTTACCTTGCATTAAACTGAAATGCATTTGGACGTTCATTGCAATCCTCCAGTTTTTTCAATTTTTTTTTTTTTGTAAGATCATGTTTAATGATAATTCACAAGTGAAGAGTTCTATTCATAGAGGTAGCATACATCCTGTCCTAGAGAAAAAAAAATTCTTGAGTAAAAAAGTAATCCAGGAACAAAGTCAGTTTGATCCTCTCTGTTCAAAATAATATGTGTGATGTAGAAAATTGTTCACCTGGAAGAAGTGGACTAAGAAAAGCAAATTTATTTCAAGTTTAATATTGTAATGATTTATTTGCTTGTAATTTGAAACAGAGATCTGAAGGTGAAAAGTCTGCTAAAGTTACCTAATATATTTGCCTCTTTTACTTGAAGTTTTCCCTTTAAATGCTGTTTTGATACAGAAAACTCAATACATTTTCATTTCTAACACTGTACAAACTATTTTTTAAAATATTCATTTTCACCAGTGACTGTCACAGGGCTCTGCCCCTGCCATAATATAAAAAAGAGATTTTTTTCTTATACTCTAAATTATCCTGTATTCTTCTTGTTTATACTAATCCTCTTATGAAATCATATTTTAGGTTTCTACTTCAGTTGCTTCCTTTGCTGATGCCTTTACAAAAATATTCTTCTGATATTTATCTTTTGCTTCATTGTTACCATTTCTATTTCACCTCATCTTCAAGCATTGTGGAAAATAACCCCTCCAAAAATCTCTGAAGTATTTAATTCATTGTATAGTTATTATATAATGACGGAATAATCTCTGGTCTTTCCACTGAAGCTATTCGGTTTATGAAGTTATTCAATGTATTCCTTTAGCCTATGTTCATTTTTTTCTAAAAAAAACTGATGGGAAGTGACTTTGCTATAGAGAGAGTGAGATTATGATTGATGTAAAATACAAAATGTATTCCTATTTCCTTTTTAAATTCTCATTAAATAAATCAGTAACCCATTGATGGTTTATTCAGTTCCAGACTCACTGTGCCATGTAGACTGCTCACAGCTGCTTACAGACAGCACTGCACAAGTGTGGGTACAATATTTTGACAACTGCTTGGGCTCTGAAGAAATACAGATGCTCACCTGCCATGTGGATCTCTAGCTAACAAGTCTATACAAGCCAGTTCAGGCCTTTTCCCATAGTTTCAGTTACTGTGGCCCTGGAAGCACAATGCAGAGACAACTGAATCACTGTCCATGTAACCATCTATGGTATGACATGGCTGGATATGAGCCCCAACCAGCAAGCCCAGAAGACCCAGGCTGACTCTCCTCAGTCATGCAAGTGCTCTGTTGCAGTTTCAGTGGCAAAGGAGTTCCCCCAGCAGAAGATTCAGGCACTGAGAATATATCCTACCATATTCTGTTAAATTTTCCACTGGATTCACTGCAAACCTAACAGGGATTTTTAGTCAGAAATACACCACTTTGTATCCAATAGTTACATTTTATCAAAATGGTGCACACTGTGTTTAGTGCAGGTGTGTGACTGTGAGCCATTCTTGAGTGAGATGGATTTTTTATTACTTAATACATCATGCACTGCAATATTAAAATTTGTCAAGAATTCTCAGTAGCATACAGGCAGACATTCTGAACTAATATTTTACAGCTGGCACAAAAGAAACATATGTTCTGTGATCTTCCAGGAGATTTCACTTTCATCTCTCCCTTGTCTAAAACTATAATTTTAGATTGAGAGGATGTGGTTACACAGAAAATCAACTTTTTAGAAAACATTTTTCTTTTAATTTATTTGAGATATGAAGGGAAAAATAGCCAAGCACAAAAATCTAACAATTACCATTCTAAGGATGTCTTAGCCTAGATAATTTCTGATGGCAGAAGGAGTGACAACATCTGTAATCTGACTAAAATAAAACTGAACAATTAAAGTGAATTCTGATGTGGTAAATGAGGCTACAGCTATTGCAGGCACACATTCCCTTATTTTCTTTATCAGCAGATGCTGATGTTACAAAACCATAACTAGCAATTGAGCACAGATGGTTATCTCTGTTCATCACAAAAGCTCAGAAGGGAATAGGCACTTAAATAGAAAGACTTCAGTCACCCCTCTCAGTAAGTTTCCTGCTCTGACTTTCCAACAATATGTCTCTTAACAGTTTCCCAATCACATGCAATCTGTGCATCCAGAGGGGTAACCTCAATTGCACCCAGCACAGACCAGGCAGCAAATGAAAGCTGACCTCACCTGGCTGAAGCACAGAATTATGTTCTCCCATGACTGGATCTGCCTTGGGCTTGAGTTTTAATGACCCCTAGCACTCTGGGCACAGCTTGCTCCCTCCTGTCTAAAAGTCAGACCACACACAGACGACTACAGTAGATGTTCAATCACTGCAATATATTTCTTTTTTTTTTCTTTTCACATTGCCCTCACCAATTTCCCAGGTATGTACTGCAGTTCAGTCTGGCTGAAATAAAGAAATATTTCTAATGAAGTTCCTCAGCTTGAGATAAATTTAAAATATTTTGTTGTTCTGTGGCTGAATTTGCTGAACATGAAGCAAGGAGCACAATGGCAGTGTGGGGGCTGGGTAAAGTTATCTTTCCGGTATTCCAGGGAAGACAATGAGATGAAGAGTAAGTGTTGCTCAAATTAAACATGGAATAACTCTGTATACATTTAATTATACCACTGAGCAGGTTTCTTCTGAGCCTCTCCTTTAATGATAAAATAAAAGTAGTTGGAGCTAAAGAAGAAAGTTCAAAGAAGTTGTAAGATTCCCAGAAAACTTTTGTGACCCTATGACTTCTCTTTGCAGAGCCATATGCTGTAACTTTAGTGGTCATGAGTAGCTGGAGTCAGAGAATGGTCAATCTCTTGTCCTGTTGTGCAGAGCAACTCGTCTGGCATACGAATCTCTCCAAGTCATAACACATCTCCTGCTCCAAAGAAGGGTGTCTATAACTGGTGAATGCAGTTTCTCTCTGTGCCTAATTACAGAGAATGTGTTCTGATGGGCTTCATTAAGGCTGAGTGCTTATTCAGTTGACAAAAAAATATATATATCTAAATATATTATACATATATATATATTTATATCATCTACATAAGATATTATATTTTATGTATCATGTGACATATATTATTAAAATTGCATGGAAAATTTTCAGTTTATCCTAAATTAGATGGAATGGAATATATTGGTTTATGGTACATAAGTTGAGGGCTCTTAAAATTGGTACAGTCAGCAACTGCACAACTGTGTGGAACATGAAAAGTGTCGACACCTTTTTTGAATAAATATTTGAATAGATCTGAACAGAAGTAATTTGGTCTCAGTACATTTGCTTAATGGTATTTTTCCAGCTGGTTTGGTTTTTTTTTACTGCCAGTCATTTTCCTTACATTATCTCTTTAAAATTCTTGGTTACAATGACTTAAGAAAAATCTCTGTATGTGAACAGATTGGTGAGTGTAAAGTACATATCATGCAAAAAGGTAGCGGGCGTGTTGTTGGTGTGGCTGTCTCTCTCTGCTCGCTTGAGAGCATTAGTCATGCAGAAAAACTGGCACAGTTCTATATGTTTGCTATGCATGCAGTCAAACTAATACCAGAAACTGGAATAGGCTGATATGCTGTGGAAGATATTCAAATTGAGAACCAAAGGGAAATTTTTTTTCCAAAATAATGGTTTCTAGTTCCATGAGACTGTTGGCAGAATTATCTAAGTGAGAAAGAAGACCATATGCTAATGTTGCTTGATTGACATTTAAATCAGCAAGAGTTGCTTGTTTCTGGAACAAGATGCTTGTAAACTAGTCATGAGATAGGTAGTGCTGGGCGGTGGCATATATTCATGAAGGGCCTTTGTAGTACCTTTTATGATTAGCATATTAAATACACTATTACCCTAATGTTTTCCCCTTATTTAAGTAGATCATTGTTTGGTGAAAACTAGAACAGAGAACTATTCAAATCAAAAGGAGCTTTGTGATCCACATCTGAGTGTCCAATTATTGGCCTCAAGCTGCTTGCATCTTTCCTACTCACAGATTCTGTTAGGCCTTATACAGTACAATTTTAGACTGCATAAGGGAAAAAAAATGGCCTAGTTAGATTATCCACATTAGCCAGAGGATATTATGTTACATGTAATAACATTGTAGTATCTGTAGAGGACTGGAGGATAAAGACTAGTGCTGAAGGTATTCACCAGCTAAATTCAATATCTTCCTCAGGCTGAGGTATTTTAAATATCTCTACCTTTTTCAAGAAGTTTAACCATCAGACTCTATGTTTTTTCTGGGGATATTCTCCTAGGAAGTCTGTGATCATTCTATGTAGCATTATTTTCTTTCTGCCACAAACATTCAACGAAACAAATACCTGCTGAATCTGTATGTCCCACTACCTCAGTACACCATTCCTTGAAACAGTGTGCTGAAGTGCCTTGAAAAAAGAAGGAATAATCAGCGTCATTTTTCAAAGAGAGTAATAAAGGACTATGTTCTGAAAGACAAACTTTCAGCCTGAAGTATCTGAGAACAGAGATATCTCAAATACCTCTGCCACTCTTGAACACAGTGCTGGATTTAAGGCACTTCTAGTGATTTAGTGATCCCAGATGAAGTGTGCTAACCTGTATTACCTTGTTTTGTGTGCTTATTTCTTCACAATTTATTCTAAAACACTTGCTTTTCCACTTACTGTGTGAAAATTTCAAAATTCATGCTTTTTCTTCGGCTTTTGAATGCTTAGAGTATAAGTAGCAAAAAAGCCACCTAGTATTCCAAGAAAATTCTTTAAATGTTGTCTAAGTAGCTAAGAGTACCTACAGGAATTTTCATATCCATCAAGTGAAAATTTGTTTTTAATTCAATAGGAATAATGTTCAAGTTATCACATGTCATCTGAGCCACAGTATCTGACTGTCTGTATCCTTTTAGCCTGTGGCAAAGGATAATGCAATTTGGTTGAATTTTCCCCTTTTTTATGTCTTAAGAACAATTATATAGACAGGTAGAACATGTCAGCCCAAACTTGATTAGAAATCTGAGTCCATGGAAGTTTGTGAACTGCAATGCTGACCAATATAAACTTAAGAGAAAGGCAACCATAATCGTTCCAAAAGGTAAGAAATGTGAAGTCTCGTTTTATGGGAGAAAAAAAAAGTGAAAAAAGAATCTCAGTTCTGTGTGAAAAAAATTAAATGACAAAAGAAAACCCCTAAACTTTAATTTACAATCTAATAGATGCCATTGATTTTTTATGTCTTAATTTTTTTTTTCTTTTTTTTATATCCCCTTCTCATATGTAGGATTTATCTTATTAATGGATACTTTTCCATTTTGTTGCCTCCAGACTTTATCACATTGAACTTTTCAACAGCATTTAGAGCTTATTTTATCTTACTATGCAGTTGCTACTGATCTAGTTTTGATTTTTCATTCCAAATTTCTTTAAGGGGGATTATCACTAAAAATACTTGGTGGGAATACCTGAAACACTTGATTCAGGTAAAGAAAGCAATTTTATGCAACTTCATTGGTAAAAAAAAAAAAAAAAAAAAAAAAAAAAAACCACTAGTACACTATAAGCTCCCTTTGCTGGATGTAGGTAGAAGGTTTTCATTATTTGCAGATAAACAGAAACAGATGTCTGCAATAAATTGTGGCCAATTTTAAAACTTCTCAAAGGGGCAAAAAATACTAAATTAAGAGCTGACAAAGTGATTCTGAGTTGTAAAATATTAAATTAAGAGTTGACAAAATGTTAAACATTTTTACTGGTGTTGACTTTATTGGTCACCATATATAGCAATGCAGCTATGCAATTTTAAAGAATACTGCTGACCGCAGCTCCTCAGACATGTAATGAAAGGTTTCAGTAGTGTCTAAAGGATATTAAATGAACGCTCTAAATTACAAGGTGAATTGAAATATGCTAAAGAAGATTAACATTGCTTCACTGTCTCAGGGAATGCAACATGCTCTACTCTGAAAATATTTGCTCGTGGATAGCAAGAAGAATCAAGCAAAGAATGTTTGGTTTTCACTGGATGAAACGGCTGAGACGGTACCTCACTGTAGGGAAGGGCTGTAGCATGTATGCTTCACCTCTTTTCAAATTAGTGGAGTAGTGTTCCTTTGATAATCTAACAAGAACTTTAATACACAGTAACACTAAATATGTGTTTGTTATAACACTATTTAGGAATTGAAGATATAAAAGACTCACCATAAAGACGAAGTCTTGAGAATTCTTTTATTTAATAAATGGAAATAATAAGTATAGAATCATAGAATCAAAGACCTTTAAGATCATCGAGTCCATCTATTAAAGTGTCACAAGTTGCTAGGATCTTCAAGCTGGGCAACACAGGCTTGATTTTCTGCTTTCTTGAAAGATCTCAGTAAGATTGTTTTCCCCATTCTTCCTCTTAAATAAAACTGTTGCAAAGTCAAGTACAGTAATGAAGGCAAGCAGAATGCATCTGGGAAAAAAATATTACTTAAAATACAAAAACACAAAAATATGGAATATGTGATGTTAACTGGAGTCTGACATCTACAGTTACTACCTTTATAAATTTTTTGAGAAATGAAAACACCTCTCCTAAAGAGAAGTCACCTTGATCATTACTTTCCTGAACTGGCTATGACAAAGGGAACAAAGAGTACATTGAAAAAGCAATGATTATGTTAACAGAATGTGCAAGAAGGAACTGAAAGAACAAAACACAGAATTTGGGACAATTGCAAGGACTGGCTCATTTTCCAAAAATATGTGCATGCTATGTGATAAAACCCCTGCATCACCACCTAGAATGGGTATAAACAAAGCACTACTTCATATGTAGAATTTTTTAGACAACAGAAATCAGATGTTTATGAGTATTATTCCATCAAAAGTTAAATCCGACAATTAATTAGTAGACTGATGGCCTGCCATACTTTATAAATAACTAAAAGAAAATAACAGTGTAGTACAAAAACAGCACTGAGATTTTTGTTTTGTTTTGCACCCATCTTCCTTTCTCCATTTATATCTCATTGTCTCCAATCTTACCCAGATAACTGCATTTCTCCATTACTGAATTTATACTTTGAACTTATAGTGCTTCAGATGACAGTACTATTGATCAAAGGACTGCTCAAGCCTGAAATGATGTCTAGGGAAAAAAAAAATAGGATTGGCCTTAAGTGAAGACATGAAAGCACAGAGAACAGCAATGAACATTCATATCAAGCAGCATCCTCCAAACTTTATGTTTCTTACTTAACACTGGGGACCAATCAGTGAATAATTTCTGGAGAATTAAGAAAACAAGGAAAGAAATTCCATAACTTAAATACTTGAGATATTATGACTTGACATTACCAACGAACGACCAGAACTCACAAATTGGAGAACTCTGGTTTATGTTTATCAGAACCCAATTCCTGGTGTTTTCTTAATAAAGTTTCGAATCTCAATTCCAGTAATTAAGATTAAAAAAAAAATTTCCTTGGTTTATATAGTGA
Source organism: Vidua chalybeata (assembly GCF_026979565.1). Taxonomy (NCBI): domain Eukaryota; kingdom Metazoa; phylum Chordata; class Aves; order Passeriformes; family Viduidae; genus Vidua; species Vidua chalybeata. Next base: position 10,965,003 of record NC_071534.1, on the reverse strand, counting down.
GAGTGCTTAATTGTATCATTAAAGCTTATGAAGCATACACTTTTTGGTTCTTATTTTAATGGTTTTAGCTTCTGAGATGTAAACTAAGCAATAAAAATTAAAAGATGCTTTTGATGGATGTATTAAGACATATTCTTATATTATATTTGACTAACTTGATGGCTTCCTATAATGAAATTAATCCTTTGATAGATGAAGGGAAAGCAAAGGATATTATCTCCCTTGACTTCAGTAAAGTTTTCAACACTGTCTTTCATAAGATTCTCACAGAGGTATTGATGAAGTATGTGCTAGATGCACAGACAATGAGATGAACTGAAAACTGGCTGAATGACCACATCCAGGGTGTAGTGATGAGTAATATAAAGTCTAGCTAGAGGTTAGTAGCTAGCAGTGTGCACCAATGAGCAGCATAAGGTCTGGTCCTGTTCAGTTCTTCTTTAGTGACCTGGATGGTGGGAATGAGAGTACTGTTGGCAAGTGAGCAAGTAACAGAAAACAGAGCAGAGTAGCTGATACACTGGAAGACTGTGCTACCATTCAAAGGCACCTTGACAAGCTGGAGATATGGGCTAAAAGGAGCCTCATGATGTTCAACAAGGTGCAAAGCCCTTCATCTGGGGAGGAAAACAACTGTGCACCAGCAGATGCTGGGGCCACCCCATTGGAAAGCGAGACCTGGGAATAGAAAAGGACTCAAGAGTTACCATAGAGCCAGGAATGTACCCTTGCAGCAAAAAAGGCTAGTGGTATTCCAAGCTGAATTAGGGGAAGCATTGTCAGCAAGTCTGAGGAGGTGATCCTTCTCCCTTATTTCAGTATTCTTGAGGCCATACCTGTAATATTCTGTACCGTCATATTCTGGAATCCCCAGTAAAAGAGACATGGATATACTAGAAAGAGTCCTGTCAAAAGCCACTAAAAATATTAGGGAAGTGAAGCACCCTTCCTGTGTGGAAAGGTTAAGAGATGTGGGGCTGTTCAGCCTGGAGAAGAGAAGGCTTTGAGAGAGCTAATCCATGTGTACAAATTCCTGAGGGGAGGGTGCAAAGGAGACCAAGTCAGGCTCTTTTCAATGGTGCTCACTAACAGGAGCAGAGGCAATGGGCACAAATTGAAACACAGGGTGTTCTCTCTGAACACCACAAAGCTTCTTTTACTATGAAGTTTATGGTACACTGGCACAGGCTGCCCAGGGTGGTTATGAAATCTCCCTCCTTGGAGACATTCAAATGCCTCAACAATTAGCTGTTTCTTTTCAAACTTTTTTTCTCTGTTAGGAACCAATGCTGCCTGTTTGTGAACTAACCAGGTTGATGTCTAATCAATATTTTTACTACTTATCACAAGTAACATGGTTAGAAAAAAATTAGTGTCTAAAAGCCAGTGTGGAAAATTGAGTAGCATAGATGGCCCATCCTGTTTCACAGTTCTTTGTGCCACAGAATTGGTCAGCCTATGATTTATTTTTCTTACAAGAAAAGTGACACAAATGGAAACAATAAATCACTCTAATAATCAGAGTGTAATAAAACTGTGAGATGGAAAAACCATTACCTGCTGGTGGATATAATACTGTGCACTGAGTCAGAGTACCAAGTGTCTTTCTTTCATGAAGAGTCAATTTAAAAATACACAATAGAAAAATAAACAGGATAGATAGAACTTAAAAGCTCCTTATTTTTCAACAGAAGAGCACAGCTTTCCCCTTTTCTTATTTTCTGCTCTTATGTGAAGAAATCTCACAATTCTCTTAAAGTCAATTACCCATACTGTCAGGTCACATCTCACTTATGCTCCATTCCTGGAGTGTGTTTGAACTCTTCTCTCTTTCAAGAGCTTGTATGAGCTTGCTCGTGTTAGCACAATGCAAATATATTGAAAGACTGTACAGATAAATCTGATATTATAAGTCTTGATCACAATGTACAAAGGGAAATGGTTGCTGGTGTCATACATTATTACATCTGTAAGTTTCAACTTAGCATAGGTTAAGACTAAGTCCTTTATCAAGACTGTCCTGATGGACTTTATTAAATATGTCATGGTTTAGGAATGGTATTCTCCAATTTAGTAACCCCGCTAAGATCGTGCCACTGCTTGCTCCCTCTCCACCTTCAATTAGAAGCACAAAAGAGAAAGATCACAGGTTGAGATAAGAACAATTTACTGGAAATAACAATGAAATAAGAAAATTAACAGTAACAGCTACGATATTAATAACACGAAGCATAAGACAAAGAAATTATATACATGGACAGTCTGTGAAAATGGGACCAGCTCTTCCCCATCACGTTGTCTCCCCACCAAAGGAACACCCTTCTCCTCCAAAGGGAGAGCCCCTCACTCCCACCCCTGGCAATTACTTGAGGTGGTACAGAACAACCTCCATGGCCACTGGACTAGTTTGGTACTAGCACACTATTTCTATGTACCTGGATGTTTTCTCTCAGACTATGAATCTCCTGGTTTTCATTTCTTATTTCTTTGATCCACCTTGAGTTCTTTGAATGACCTGTTCTTCCATGCTCTACTCTTCTGTGTCATGAACTGCTTATTCATACCCCAGATATCAGGAAGGGGATTCTTCAGGGGTTTGATCAAATGCCCTTTCCAAAAGAATATCTATGAATTAAAGGCAAGCATATTTCCTCATCAGAGAAGGGGGAATGGAAATGTACTTAGATCATCGTTGCTTAAATGTTTTGCATGAATCTGGGCAATACTAGAATCAGTAATATTATCCTTTGTATAAAGGAAGAGACAGCCAGACGTGGAACATATTCATGTGCTAGTAATTTAATTCATTTTCATGAAGGCATGTGTGTGAAACATAATCATATTTATGAAAGCATGCTTTCTGATTCATTAATTCAATATTGTAGCTGTCTTTCAGACCATGTATATGTTCACTGGTAACTTTACTAGGTTGTTACCTGTTAGATTTCATCACAAATTGCAAAGGTGGTGTGTATAACTGAGGTGATACACTGAACACAGTGAGTCCCAAACTCACACTGAAGTTTAAAAGATCCAGAATTAATTAAATGCTGAAATTTATAAAAAGAACAGAAGCTGTGACCACTTAAAATAAGTGCTGTGTTACTGTGAAAAGAGTTTGAAGTCCTCTACAGACAGGAATACTGACAGTGCTCAAGAACTATTTATTCCTCTGTCTCTTCAGAGAGCAGCTGTAATACACATCAGTCACTTCTAAAATGTTTAGGCTGGACAGACACTGAAAAGACTTTTATTGGTGCCATTCAGCTTCATCATCAATCCTCATTTTCTTTTTTGTGTTCAGGAGCCTGACGCTTAAAAAGCTCATACACAATTTTTTTTTAAACTTCCAATATCTTCTGCAGAAACATTTGTTTGGGTGATGTTAGTCACAGTTTGCTATTAACTGTAGCATTTAGCACAATTAGACACCTAATGTGTGTAATTATCTATTATTTTATTGTTATGGTTGGACACTGGCGCAATGCCAGCGTCCCTATGAAAATGTACCTTCTTTAAATAAATGCTGTGAGATGTTATCAGGAACAGAGCAGAGCAGGCTTAAGCTTAATAACAAAGGAAAAAAACACTTTATTAAACTACTACTAATACAGAAAACATATAAACTAAATCTAGGATGAAGACCTTTTAAAACACCCCTCCTCTTAATTTCTAAAAACACCTAGCTATGAAACATCACCTGGGATTTTTGATCAAGTTACCACCTTTCAGGTAATCTATACTCAAACTATCAAGGGAGAGAGAAGTCTCTCTTGTACCACAGACCCCCCAGGAAACACAGCTGCCACCCTGTGTTTCCCTGTCACACATGGCAACTGCCCAGAAAAAAAAAAATCTGCCAGTGTGACACTCTCCTTTCCATGGCATAGTGCTCTCACCACCGTGCATGGACAGACTGCTCATAGGGCTCCTTTAAGGATGCTTTGCCACGGACTTAAAAATACAACAGTTCAGTTTCTCATCCTGGGACTACAGTCCCCCCCATTTTCCCCTGGGGCTGAGAGGTCCAAAAACAGGACTCATCTTCTCAAAGACAAGTCTTGCCAGATTTGGTGATGACAATGAAGAGAGGGAGACCCTAGAATGGATAGCAAAATGTCAACTTGTACATCATTTTACAATTTCTGTTATCCCACTTGGTAATCATAAACATAAAACATGGAAATAAACAATATAGTAACTTTTTCCTAAGAAATTAAACATTCCTGCTTTTTAAATTAGAAAACACGTATGCTAAACAAAAATACCAGACTGACCAAACTTGTCAGAAGTGTACTTTTTAATGAAAATTTGATTTTGAAGCTTCCTTAGTTTTATATATGAGAATCTCATTTATTTTAACTAATTAGCAGTACTAATTAAACTGTCCTGAAAATAACAAAATCAGACGTACAAACACAAACCCATTGCCAAAATAGGTTGTCACTTTTAAACTTAATGTGTCCAAGTTTTCTTTCAAATCTTTATTTCTTCCTTTGGACTGGAGGTTTTTTCATTTCCAGCTTGCAAAAGACCCTCAGTTTTTGCCTGCCAGTAAGTATTTTATTTTAATATTTTAGTAGTGATCAGTAATTCACTTGATAGCTAAACTAGAGAATTTTGAAAAGCAAAAAAGATATAAAAAATCATCTCCGGTTCCTTCCTGTGATAGTTTCCAAGACAACTAGACAAGATGGGAAAGTTGAATACAGTTTTAAATGCTTCAGATGTGCCAAACTGCAGAAAGAAATTGAATTATTTGTTCACAGTGAAAGGAATGGAATATCACAGAAACAATACTTAATCTCCAGAATCTCCAGTGTTTCCAAGAAAGTTAAAGCAGTAAAATTATTCCACTCCGTTCAGCTCAAGCCATAAGAACATAGTTTTCCATGAGAACACTAGTTTTGGAACAAGCTCTCTCTTTCAGCATAGCTAAAAAATACCTGGTAGTGTGCTTAAAGTAAAATGAAAATAAGAAAGAAACCTTTCACCTTTATATCATTTTATAAATTTATCCATTTAATTTCAGACATTAACTGAGTATTTATTAATGGAAGGTCCCAGGGCACACAAATTGAAACTAAAGTAGGCAAAATGGTTTTTTTCTTATGAAAACATAAAAACATGTTTCAATATATTTGAAATCTAAGTCTCGATGTAATAAAAAATTTTAAAACTATAATTTATTTCCTTTCTGAAATTTCATTTACTGATTTGCAGCATAGAAAGATTAGCCCATCCATACAAAAATACCCTGCAATAACTAATGATTTCATTTGCGAACTGCTTTCAAAGTTTACTTTTATTTTTTCCCATTTCATACTATAATGATAAAAACATCATTGTTTGCTTGTTTATTTTTTTTACCTGTATAAACCTTTTGGCAATTTTGAATTTGCTTTATATGCAGAAATACTTAGAGACCAAACATCACTTCTTGGCTTTCTGGATGAGTTTCAAACCTAGACTTTTCTTATTAAGAAACTGACTGGAACAGATGTATAACTGTAGGTTTTTCAGCTCTGATATAATCCTCTTTCAACAAAGTTTTCTTCCAGAAAATGTTCCAAACAGTTTTAATCATGTATTACATTTGGCTTCCTGTAGAAAATCACTTCTTTTTTTTTTCTGTGGGGCAATATAATTGACCTGAAAATGTGAGCTGAACAATGCAGTATCACCTGTAGGTAACAAGTGTTAGCAGGTGCCAAAGATCTATTCTTATCGGAAGTAAGTAGGTGTCTCTTGCATTTGGGAAAGTGCCTATTTTTTACTTAAATATTCTTAACTTTTGAAATATGATCTTAAAAGCCTCCAAAGCAAAGTCTGAAGCAAAACAACCAACCTCACAAACTATCTTCAAAAATTTTGGAGAGCAGTCAAATATTCTTATGTATAATTTTATTTACTTTTCAGTTGAAATGAAGTGATAAGATTCAGCAGACAAAAATACATCTTTTAAATCTTTTTTTTTTTTTAAGGGGTTAATATTGATCTACTTTCCTTGGTGTTGACTTGGAAGCAATAAGAGATAAACTGCAGTGGCTGAAACTTTATAAACTATTAATTGTATGCTAGTAATCCAACCAGTCATACTATAATTTGCCTAAATCTGTTACCTAAATCCCTATGTGGATAGGAAACAAAGAATCATCCAAGTTCATGTTTTTTATTTCATGTTTTTTAAAATCCACCCCCGACTGGCCCAGGCCCAAATCCAGCAATTAAGGTAAAAGGAGGGTGTGAACTATGTGAAAGATGGTAGAAATTTTAAATGTTTGTTCTTGGTCCATTGTGTGTGTGTCGTTTCCTGTATGCTTTGTTTAAGAAGGTGTGGCTGGGTGCTGGGAGGAAGGGCTGCCAGGTTGTGTGTTGCTGCTGTGGGTGGGCACGGCAAAGTCTCCTGGAGACAGGGAAAAAATACCCTGAGAACAAGTGAGTATGTTCAGCTAGGAGCAATTTCTGCAGTGCAGACAAAAACAACTAAGAGATACAGCAAGGAAGGGTTCTCTACCTTGAGAGAAGCCTTCAAAAAGGAGATGCAACAAATATCAGAAACAATTAAAATATTAACTGCAAAAGGGACAAAGACACAGTAGATGTAGAGGAAGGGAAAGAAATAAGGAAGTTGGGGGTGCATACTTTCAAGTCTTCCTTCAATCTTGTCCCACTCAGGTCTTGATTTCTTTTTCTATTTATGAGATGTAGTTTAATTTGTGTTATTTTCTACAGATAAACAGTCATACAAGTAGGAAACCTTTTGAGTGGTAACTGAGGGGAAAAGAGAATTCCATCTCAAAGCAATGTCTGGCTCTGGAGCTAACACAGGTGGTTTGTTGGTAGACCATGTACTGTATAATTATAACTCATATAGTGTAGATTTCTAAAAATCAACATTAACAGGTCAAGCAAGGCCTAGAAGCCAAGCTCATGTCCTAAAGAACATCTGATCTCTTAATTTGCAGCTTTCAGAAAGCATCAATAAAGTTCTGGAAAGTACAGAGCAACCAATGCAGTCTGAAGGACAAATGTGAAAGCCTATGCAAAGTTACCTGAAGTGATCCCTGCTGGTTTTTTCTCTGCTTCCCGCTGGCCTCACTGGCTCTGTGAATGCTTTATCCACCTTGGAATGAGGCATAAGTGTTCTGAGAAAAATGTCATTATTCTTTACCCGATCAGTTTGAGGGCATTTCAGAGAATCTCACTGTGAAATCATTCACATGACAGTAAGACATTTTTCTCCTGAAATAAGCCTATTAAAAAAACTCAGAAATTGTGGTAAGGCTGAAATATGTAGTTTATTCTTGTCATGATGTTCTCACACTTCAATACCAAAGACTCACAAGGAAATAGGTTGCCATCATGCAAAATATTTTTCATGGACATGGAGGGGGCTAATTGATGCTCTAAACCATTGAAAATGTGGCTAATACACACTTTCTGCTAAATAAGAATGCTTAGGAACTACATTAAAAAAGGGTTACAAATATAGTTACACTCCACTGATTCTAATTCTTTGCTTCCTGTTCAGTATTGCATTGTTTATCTGATGAATATTTCAAAGGGACAAACCTTCATTTTAATTTCCATTCATCAAAAGATAAATGAGGTTAGAAAAATTGTTAGCTTTTTAACATTGTTTACTCAAATATTGCATTATTGAAATAAAATTAATAAAGAGATAATTTGAGTTCTACTTTTACATTTTATTACTAATCCATTTTCATTTGTTCACATTTCTTCAACAGATATCTTATGAAAGAACTGTGTTAATGGACAGTTTAGCGAAAAAAACAATTCTGTGTCATCAGTCCAAACTGCAGTTATTGCTGCTATTTTTCCACTGAATTTAAAAATTAATATAGGTATGTACGTTTCAGGTATTTTCATGCTTTGCTAAATCAGGTGTAGTCTGATCCCAGAAAATTGCTGTACATGTATCAATATCCATATCAAAAGGATTAATCAGTAAAGCTAAAATAATTGTGGAATAATATCTGAGAAATTAAAGTAATATGAAAGAGGTCGGCCAGAGATGAAAAACTGTAACTAAACCATTAGTAACCCTCTAATTCAGGAGATGTACTGAGGAAGATGAGTCAAGGGCTTTAAAATTAAGGTAAATAAGGCTTAGCCTTTAAAGCAACTATTTCTTCATCAGTTTTAAATACTGTTATCAAGCCATAGCATGAAAGAGTGTGGGAAAACATATCAGAGAGCACCTGGAAATTGTGAGAAAAATCTATTGATTCTGAATTTTTAAATTCCACAGAAGTATGCAAATGAGAATGTACTTTATTTCACTCCAACATACCAAGCATCTGTTACTGGTACTTGAAGGAATTACTTATCAAATCTATTTTAACTGAGAGAACATTTGGTATTTCTGATTGTCAGTGAGTTCAAAAGCTTTCAAAGTCACATTCATGACCCTGAGAGTAACTCAGTTGGTAAGAGCCTGGTGCTAATGATGCCAAGGTTGTGGGTTTGGCTTCATTCACTTAAGAGCTGGACTTGATGATCCTTGTGGGTCCCTTCCAACTCAGAATATTCTGTGATTCTGTGATGGCTTTTTCATCCTTGTTTTTGTCCCGTGAAGAAATAGTTTTAGAAAATAACTTCTCTGTTTCTGTAACTTTTCCTGCAGCGTTGCGTTCTTCTTGTCCTGGTCCGGAGAGCTCGGGAGCCCAGCTAATGGTGCTGCCTTTTTGCTGGACCAGGGTTGCCACGTGTGTGCAGAGCTCTGGGTTTGAGCCTCCGCGTGGGCCAGCCGCGTTCTGTAGCCGGCACTGAGAGGAGATAAAGGGACGAAGGAAGGCACACCCTGTCCTGCGTGGCTGGAGAAAGTTTATTCCCGCGTGGCTGCTGTGATGGCTGGAGCGGCGCCTGTCGCCTAGCGCACGCGTGGTCAAGATGGCAACGAAACAAAGGAAGCATGGGGTTACATAGGGGGTGGGCAGACAGGGGCAGAAGCCACCCTCACCCAGTGGGGACAGACACTGGGGGAGTGACGTGGACTACGGCAGCCAAGGGGAACACAACAGGGGTGGATACAGGGCTCCAGGATGAATAGGAATACAGGGATGGAGTGACTGTCACAGAACTTTCAGGAATGAACAGAGGGTGGCTACCAGACTGTCATGGGAAAGCTCCAATGGCAGACAACCTGGAGCAGACCATTGTGAGGGGAAAATGGGGGTACATAGAACTGGCTAACTAACATTATTAAAACCCCTAACTGAACCAACCTGGGATGCAACGCTTTCCAAAGTTCTAGGTACATCAAACCAGATCTGTAGGTTTGTGTGAACTTTGATTGCTCAGGTTCTGAAAATATAATTCTTCTCTGCTGTTGGATAATACTTTTTGGAAAGTAATGTAATACAGACTGATTATACAAATTAAAATTTTACAGCAAAATGTTTAAAAAATATGAGAGAAAAATAGCATTAATTATGTTTGTGATTATCAATCTGACAGCTTCTTGGAGAAGAAAACAAAATTTGAATATTACAACACATCTAACAAGCCAGTTCACGTGCTTTTCATCTTCCTTTTGAAGGTCTTTACTTTGGATTTGTTTTGTTTGAATTGTTTACACTTTAGAAAAGCAGCTGTAGGTTACCATGGCTCTTTTCTCAGTTACATGGATTTAACTGGCAGTTTCCATTGGCTAGACTTTCAAATACTGGTACACAAGGAGAGAGGGAAACATGAAGGTCTTATTTAAGAATTGCGTAGAGCCTTGAGATCTAACTGAGGAAAGTGAGATCCTGAGATGAGCCTGCAATGCAGAAAACTCTGCAATGCAGAGTCCTGTCTCTTAAATACCAGCTTTCTGTAGTACATCCCAGCTACTCTGGAAAAGGAATTGTTTAACCATGAATTTTCAGTGTATCTTTTGATCTGTGTACCGTTTTTTGACAAATACAAGATTATTTATGAAATCATCAGACAATGTATTTGTTATCCTCCAAAACATAACCAAAGCAGAATCATAGAAGCTTTGTGCTGTTCCAAAGTATTGGATCCTCAGTGTGAGTTTGAAATGTCTTAATAATAAAAATGAAATTCTGAGTGTTCCCTGATTTGTGTGCAGATATTTGGTATACTAACTTTCATTACAGATTATTTTAATAAAAATAATCCATATGTAATATTACCATTTTAAAATGAAAAGTAGAGAAATGTTTAATGCAACTTAAATAATATTCTTATCTATTACAGTGATATAGTTCAGTATAAATATTCTCTGTTATATCAAGACACTATCAAAACCTGCATAAAGAATTAGCAGATTCCTTTTAACCTTTGAGCAACGCTCACATAAGGTTTCTCTTCAGCTAGGATTATGGCTCTATTAGAAACTGTCTGCCTGAGCAGTTCTATAAAAATGCTGCAGAGATGAATCTGTAACATTATATGATATCAACTACATTATCATAAAGAAGCAGTAAGAAGTAAATAGATAGAATGATAGTCTACCATGTGAACCACACAATCAGCTTAGAAAGGACTCTAAGAAACCAATACTCATCTGGGTCATTCTTTTCCAAGTGCTGGATTTTTCATGGAAATTAATTTCCAAGTTCTAAATCGCTCAAATGAAAGTGCTTTATCCTCTCCAGCTGGGACTTCTAGTTATTTCCTCGCCATTCATTTGTTGTGATGCTCAGCCTTAATTTACTTCTTCTTAGTTTCATACCATTATTCTCAGTTATTCTGACAGTTTATAACAGTGAACTTTATGAAACGGTTCCAAGATTTGTTTAAGAGAAGAATAAACTTTTTTTTGTGCCTGTGCTAAAAATGCCAATCTACAGAAGTTCCCACTATCGCCATACAAAAGACCTCTGAAATTCTCTTCTTAAATATATTAAATTACTTGATAACAAGATATCTGCTTGCAGCTTGACACACAAAAATGCATATGCAAATGCATATTACATACTTCAGTGCAATTTTAGAATTCCAAGTATCCTTACTACCTCATAATTTTAAGAGAAGTACAACTTTTTTCAGAGAACTTCTGAAACTACACATCTACAGATAGAAGAGAATAAACCAAAGTAATTATATTTTTCTTTGCAATGCAACAAAAGATATGAAATCCTAGTCCTCCCTTGTTCATATCTAAGCTCATTTGGTGAAGTGGATGTGAATGTTGTTTACTGTCTCTTTGTGATGCTTAAGCAGAATACAGAAGTCAGGGAGAATTGTAAAGAATGTGCCAGAAAGATCACTGGCATAGAAAAACACAGACAGTTATTGAATGTTTGCTCAGTTCAGAAGATACTTGGGACTATTTTGTCATGCTGTGTCTCGAAATAAAGACAAAGCCAGTTTACTGCTGTTATTTGATGCATGGTCTTAAAAAAACATGGAATGTGCTTTGTAGTTCCTTGGGCTTAATGTGCTTTATTTTTCCTTTTAAGTATCTGTTTACTATAACAAGCTCTTGATATTTATGTTATGAAGAGTGATTTATTTCTCTTGCACTCTTTCCTGTTGTACATATGATTTCAGTTTGGGTGGAATTTTTTAGTGGAATCCCAAACTTTATATTAGCTAAGCCAAACTTCTTATTAATTTGCAAAAACCCGAAGTTTGTTGCATGAAAACACATTTAATCAATTATACAGTTCTATGTTGTTAATACAATAGCATTATAATTGTATAACTAAACTATGGACAATGAGAGTATTACAGATTTGAAGAAGGAATTTTGATGTTCAAGTTTAAATTGGAAGGATATTTTTTGAATCCAAGTGAGCTAAATGTACTTTGTGAGTAACATACACACTGTCTGAAAAGAGACAGGGTAGACTAAAGTATTTTACATAACTGCCTTTTATTTTTGTGGCAATCTTGTAAGATGAAGACAAGTCATACTTTCTCGAAACTATGTTGAAGGTAATAAACAACAAATAATAAAAATTATTTCTTATTTGGAATGAAACAAAAAGTAAAGTTTGCAAGAAATTAATCTCGAAAATCATGAATTAATGAAGAGAATGTGTCAACATAATGCATGCTTAACTGTAAACTTTAGCATAAATTAGTAATTTTGTAGAGACTTAACCTTCAGTCTCCTCTCTATCTAGATTAGTTTTAAATTGCCACCAAGAGTGGCACAAAGATGATATTAGTCCCCACTAGCTTCTCTCTTTTGACATAGTGCAATATCTTACAAAGCATTTCAGCTCTGTACAAATATGCATAACCTTGGACAATATTTAAAAGCTATGAAAAATCGGATTAGAATATGAGTATAAACATGCTAATGCTTGCACATTAACTCCTTGAATAATACTGAAGAAAAATTTAAGGAGCAGCAAGTGTTTAGAAGAACACAACAACTCAAAACCACGAAGACCACACACACTGCTTCCTGCCCCCTCCCATCCCCCTGAAAAAAAAAACCCAAATAGCCGCCACTTCTACTTTCGCCCTGGTAGGCTTGCAGTTTAGGAACAGAAAATATTGACTGCTCATCTTGTGTAATCTTCAGTGTGTTAGAATCAATATTGCTTGCAGAATTCTTTACCGAAGAATAGTTCAGAACAGCTGCCAATGTCTCTGGAGCATTCAGTTGATCAAGTTACTTCTGTCTTGATACACCTTTCTTCTAAATTAACCATTCAGGTCCTGGACTCAAGAATGGATCGGTTTGATCTTTCATCAGAAGAAAAATTTGGAGATTCTGTTACCTGCTTTTGCTCCTATTTTTTGCAGACTACATCTTATTACAACAAAATTGGCAAAAATTGCCATAACAGGTAGAGTTTTGCCCTCACTCATCTTTAATACATCAGCTGTGTTAGATGATTCTACATTTCTGAGGCTTTTTTTGATCATAGGTATGATCATTTATTTCAATGTCAGAATTTCTGTAAGAGCACAGCTCTTTTAGGGCACAAAAAGTTTTAAAGAGCAAGCTATTTTCACTTCAGTTGAGCAAATCTTTTTGCCCTCAGCAGCAAAGGTGAATCATCAAGCTATCTATTAGATGCTAACATATATGCCTCTACAGGTAAAGCAAATTAAAAATAATGCAAGCCACAAATCACTCAAGGGCTCCTTTCACTTACAACTTTGCTCTAAAAAAATGGGTGAGGGCTGAAACAAAAGCAGGTTGATTAAATTCCAGTTCAACTGTGGTGGTTTGCTCAATGTTTAGGGAAGTATGGGACTGTGTGGGCTAACAGAGAAGGGACAGCTATGTCTCTTCTGGAGCTACAGTACAATTCAATCCACGGACCTCTGGTGGCTCTCAACACACAAGTGTTGAGACTTGTGTGACTTTTTCTTCTTCTGACCCTTCTTTAGGCACGACAAATATTTCTACATTATGCTGTTTCTGTTGCAACAGTGTCAAAATCTCAGAGCCCTGGAAATGGCTCATGTAGCCAGAGATCAGGACAGTGGGTTAAGACAGTCATAGAATCAATTTAGTATGTCAAATCATATGAACAAGAGAGAAGAGCTTTCAAAAACATAATAGAACAGGTGTATTTCGACCTGGACATGCCTGTATGTGGGCACACACTCATGTTTAAGGGGCTGATTGATTTAATTCTTCATTTGCTTTTACACTGAACATAAGATTAATAGCTAGTAGGACAAAAGAATTTAGTATTGTTATGAATTAATCTTTAATGTTATAATCACAGAACTCAAGATTTGAAGGGATTTGTGAATGTGATATGATCCCATAGCAATTAGACCAGGTCATTCTGGGCATTGTCTTATTCAACCCTATTTGTGTTACCATCTCAGTGGACATGGGGCAAAAGTCAAATGAACTTTATATAATCTCCTGCTTAAAGGATTTTTTTGCCTATGAATTACCCTTGCCTTAGAAGCAGAGTCTGCTAACAGCAAGTGGGTGTACTAAAATACAACAAAACTAATGTTACTGCTTCTGATGTTGGTATTTATGTAGGTGCAGTGCAGATGGTGCAGGCAATGGAATTGTTTTTCAGCTACATTCACATTACATTCTAAGATTTTTATCCTACTAAAATATTTGTTTACTTAAAATGTACCAGACTCAAAATTCACAGGAAGTGACTCTTCTGCTTTAAATATACTCTTTTAGTGATGTTTTAGATACCCCGTCCAAGGATATCTAAACCCAGATATAGGGTTATTCTCCCTGTCTTCTGCTACAGGTCATATTCTCCTCTGGACTTTCCAAATATCCTACAGTCTCTAGGACAGCCCTGAGTATTTCTGCATAGGAAACTGAATGGCTCCATTTTTTTTAAGGATTAACACCTAGCAGGCAGTCAAGACCCTTACTCATTCACCACAAGTGGAATGGAAGAAAGAATTGGAAGGGTAAAGTATGAAAATTTCTGGTTTGAGAAAAAAAATGCCTTATGAAAAACAAGAGCTACGTGCAGAAGCAAAACAAGGGAATTTACTGCTTCCCATGGTCATACAGGTGTTCAGCCGTCTCTGGGAATGCAGGGTTCCATCACACACAGCCATTACTTAGGAAGGCAAACCCATTGACCCTATTTCCCCTCCATATTTCCCCCACAGGAAACTCCATACCATATGATGTTGTGCTTTTTTTTTTTTTTTTTTTGAGCACAACATCATATGGTGTGGAATGCACTTTTGGTCAGCTGGGGTCAGCTACTTCAGCTGTGTCCTCTTCCAGCTCCTTGTCCATCCCTAGCCCCCTCGCTGGTGGGACAGTGTGAGGGGCAGAAAAAGCCTTGACTCTCTGTGAGTACTCCTCAGCAATAGCTAAGACATCCCTGTGACATCAACACTATTTTGGTCACCAATCCAAAACAAGCCCCATACAAGCTTGAAGAAAATTAACTCTACCCTAACCAAAATCAGCACACTTTATAAAGGTTATAACTTATGACTGAGTAGCCAACTTATACATAATTTACAAAAGAGTTAAGAGCTTCAGAAAGGGATTCTTGAAAGCCAACAGACAGAACAGGGTTGTCCTAAATACTATTATTCCCTCTTTTCTTTACTGTTCTGTATGTAGTGGAATCTTCCTGGATTGTCAGGAGTGCATAGGACACTGACATATCCTTTCCAAGGAGGTAAAACAGATACCAAAATCCTTACACAGATACCTGCTTTCAAAGAATTGTGTGGCTTCATTTTTGTGCCATGCCTTGTGCTTTTAGAGAAAAGGCAATCACCATCTTTGCTGCATGTACTTGGTGAAATCTGCAAGACCCAAATGTTTCAACTCTTTTTTCCTATATGGAATCGTTAGTTGAATTGGAAAAGTTTTTATATGAGGTTTTATTCTTATCAATCACATAATAGGTGGAGTTTTATTTGTTAGGCTTGTCTTCGTTTTATTGCTTGAAATTTGAGCTGCCGAAAGCAGATTATTACCTAAGAAACCTCAGCCTTCATTTATAATCAAAAAAGTTTCTAGCCTTCCAGACTGAATATTAATTGCAAGATAAGCATTCCCAGTGAGGCACAAAACCAAACAAACTCACTAATCCTGACATGTGCTCTGTTCCAAATCTCATCTTTTGGGTGGGGTGGGCACGAGGTGTGGTACTAAAATAACTTGGGTGCCTGTGGCTGGCAATACTGAATTGAAACCTCACAAGAAGAGTTTACCCACATCATGCATTAAAACTTATTTGTGAACAAAAATATTTTATATTAGCATATATATTTTACAGTAATTATGCCTACTAAGCTACAGCATGCTCCTTGTTAGTCATCTTTTTAGACAGATCTCTAGCTTCTGTTTTTCTATCTGGCTCATATAGCAAATTCTGAATTTTGCTAATAGGATCATCAGGGACCTCACTCCCACCTTACACTTCACTAATATGACAAGTACTTCTGTTCTTACTAGAATGAATGAATAAAAAATGTACAAGCCATTCACAACATTTATATAACTTTGAATAATTATTCTGCTTTCTGAAAACTTAGTCCCAACTCTTGGAAAGTCAAATCAGGCTTCTGGGATTGTGTTTCATTATGCGTTGCCTTCTCTGAGGTAACTTCCTTCCTCTGAGATAGTTATCATCACTGTGCACACTGTTCCTGATGGGATATTATCATCATTTTAGTACTGTGATACTAGTGTTGTTTGTTTTAAAGAGCTATTCCCCTGTAATGCAGGCTTTAATACCATGCTTGGTTACTTATTTGCTGTAAAGATTAGAAACTAGACGGTAACATCAGCTTTATCATACAATTAATTGACTGCATTTCATAATACTTGAAGTGACCAATATAGGATGAGAAGAGAAATGAAATCTTAATGAAAACTCTTAAGTTGAAACTGAAGAAAAGTGGATATACATAACATACTGAATGCATTAATACATGCTTCTCAAATTTTTTCAATTTTAAAGTACCCTCAGAATTGGCCACTGAAATTGTAATGTCATTTTCTGAGGATTATCCAGGCATTCTTGAGCTTCAGAAAGCATATTAAACATACAGATTTTTCTTTTATTCACTCTATGAAATTAATTAAAACATATCACATGAATGGTGAAGGAATAGTAATCATCTCTCTCAAAATTAAGATATGCAGTGAATTTTCTTTGACATTGTCTCAATTGCTAAACACTTTTTCTTTGATCAAAAGAAAAAATTCAAGAAAACTTGTAAAAGAGATTTGTTACTTTGGATGAACCTGCATTCAAGTTCCATTTGGAAATCTGTTAACTATGTTTGGTTTGCAGTTAAGATCAGAGAATTTCCAAAGTTTTTTAGTCTCCAACTTAGAATACTTGATTTTCAAAACGAACCTTAATTACATTCAATAAAGCTTCATAAAATCTATGTAAAATTTTCTTCTAGACAAGTGATATTTAAATACAAGGAGAAGATAGGAGTTTAACATGAGATCAATTTACAAATGAAAAGCTGAATCACAAGTTTTTCATGTCTCAATCAGTGAGGACAAATATAAAAGAATAATACAAACTGAAGGAAAAATTCAGTAAAGAGGTAATGGGAAGTAGATAATGCTGAGAGGTCAAAGAGTTTTGTGTGCCTGACTAATGCCATTAAGGACAAACAAAAAGATAAAATTCCCATCCAGAATTTTGTTTCCCAGAACAAGAGAAAATAAAAAAAAAGGCTGTAGAATTCTTTATAGTCAAGAACCTAGATAAAATTAATATCAGAATAATGTCTGAAGCAAGCTCAGAGACAAGAATTATATTTTTTGAGGAGCAAAAGAGTGAGCAACAGTTTTTGGAGGCTGTAGACTTGAAATACTTCCCTCCTTTTAAAAAGTGAGAAAATGGAGGAGAAGAAAACTGTAAGCTGAGTTTGGAAAAATAGTCAAACTGTAAACTCCTAGAAAAATATAAGCAAAATAAGAGCCTGCACTGGTTTGGCCCAACTTGTTGCTAAGTAGCTGTTGCAAGACATCTTCAGTGGCCAGTGGACAAAGAGTAGCAGAACTGTATCTAAATTCTTACAAAGATATTGGCATACTAAAAACCAACCAACCAAACAAGCACCCAAACTGACACCTAACAAATCTTCTAATGGTAAGAATAGCCTAAATAAATTGTTTAGTGATGGGTCCATAATTAGCTGGATGATCACATCCAGAAGTATTATTAATAGTTCAAGGTAGAATAATACTTGCAATGAATCAACCTTCCACAGGCATTAGCCTGGGAGGTATCCTGGCTTATATTTAATTAATGAGAACTACTTTTATTGTTCAGATATAGAATTGGGAGCAAATTTACATATAAACACATGGAGACCAAGCTACACTTAGTACAGACACTGATCTCCATTTAAGTGGTAGTGTAGACAAGTAGTCAGCATTTAGGTGGTAGTTCAGAGCAAAAGTCATTTGGGGAGGATGCTAATAGCCTGTTTTTCTTTAAATTTGCATGTTATATGTGAATGACCAATTTCATGCGTTAGTAAAAAAGGGAATTATACTTAAGACTTATACTTAAGGCTTATAAAAAAGGGAATTATACTTAATTCATATATTTTCACTGTCATATGTAATATATAATTTGTAATCTCTGTGCTGTAACCTTTGTACTTCAAGCATAATGTGGAAAAAGTGGAAAAAATAGTCAAGAATGGTTGAAGGTTTAAAAACCATGATTTTTTTTAGAAAGGACTGGACTTCTTGAGTTCTTTAGAGTCTGCAAACAAAGACAGAAGAGAAACATGGTAATGGCATTCAAGTACATAAAAACTTCCTCAAAGAGGAAGGGAAGAATCCCTTTATTGTGTTCATGATCAATAGAAAAAATGAAGAGCTTAAATTGCAGCAGGAGAGATTTACATTACTCATTGAAAATTTTAATATTAGACAAACAACTTTCAAGCTAGCCCCAGACATAATTGCTTGAGGGAGGAAAGGAAGAATGACTAAGCAATATCTTGAAGTCCTTTCCAGCATTCTTTGTATAGTTTTATGTTCCTCCTCTGTGGAGCAGAAGCTCTGGGGCTCAAAAGGCATTTCTTCTCTGAGTTCTTTTATCCTATCCCTAGGTGTTATGCATAAAATGGGGCTGTGATGAAGTCGTGCAGTACCAGCTTCGAGAAATGCTATATTCCAAGTTACATTCTGCTTAACAATTCAAAGAGTCAGTAGTTGTATGGAAATTTTTATTTGTGTAATAAAGAAAACACAGAAATCTATCCTTAAAAATTGGTAATTTTGCCTGATGTATTTTATTACCTTTCTCATGAAAAATAATTCTACAAGTCACAGGTTTAAATGTGAGCAGATGGACAACAGATAGTAGTAATGAAAAGCATAGCTTTATCAAATTTAGGAATTAATCTTGTAAAAAACAAATAATTAACATCTTCATGTGGAATTTGATAGCATTTCTTAGCTTTATCAGATAGCTCCAAAAAACATGCATGATTACTATGGGGCAGACAACATTAATAATTTTATGTGCAGAAAACATAAGCATGAAGGCAGTGAGAACAGGCATTAAGTACCATTTTTGTGTGTGCTCACAATGTATACAGTACAATTTTGATGAAGTACTGGCATCTGTCTTATTAGTAGCAAATGGAGAGGTAGATTTATAATTTGGAAAGTCCCATTTAGAACAAAGACATGTTTGTTTGGGTTTTTTTTGTGTTAAATGATTCAAGTACATAAAACTCTACAGAAACAAAGGCTAAAAAAAAAGGAAAAAGGGTGTTGGTTAAAATTATTGAAATATCTTGCTAAAGTTTTCAGTAATAACATTTAATAATAATGAGTTTAAATTACTCTTGTTGATGATTTAAATTAATTAACAGTTTCTTCTCTCTCTGGTTTGTATTTTTAAAATGATAAAGAAATGCAATTTATTAAATATTTCTGGACAGTAGTGGCTATTTTGGGAATTTCAGGAGTTGAGGTACCCTTAAGAAGGATCATTATTGGAGGATGTATCCTGACAATCTGGAGCCCCTGCTGGAATTGGAACACCAGATAACTGAGAAATCCAAACTCACAATCATTTTTCAAAATTATGTATTATTGAGCTAGGTCCTAGAGACCTCACAAACATGATCAAATGATCAGATGCCAAGCGATCAACAGAGCATGGAAAGATGGATTTAAAATGGTACAAGACAGATAGGAGGAACAGTTAACACAAGTAATGTGTCTAAGAAACAAATCATATCTCTTTCTCCTATAGGCTGGCCATGAAGGATATTCAATAATGCAGTTTTGTATACCCTATGCAAAATTGCTAAATACCTAATTTATATTAGGTATTAATTACACCACTGTAAGCGTCTAATTATAAAAAATGAAATAAGACTAGTTTCTAAAGCTAGAAATCTTACAGCACTTTTTAAAACAACCCATATCAAGTTATTTTATCCAAGAAGTGAAGGTATTGCAAATAGTTAATCTAAAGTATGAACAAAATTTAGGATTATATTTTCACTTGAAAAAAAATCTAGGTTTAGATATCTGTTGTGTCCTAAAATGGATAGTCCTACATTTAACACTGGCCTACCCTCCAGCAAAATCTTCACTGAAGTGAAGGTTGCTGGTCTGCAATAGGAAAACAAAGAACCACTATAGTTATCTCAGTAGAGCTGCACATCATTTAAAGGGAAATTTTATTCACATAGTATGTTTGTACTTGCCTCAAACAGCTTTTTTATACTACTATATATTTTAAGAACAGATAAATTCCTCATTTTTGTCAAAAATAATTAATAGGCTGAAACTAAATGACTATACTGAAATAAATTTTTGCAAATTATTGAAAAATTCAGATTTAATACCTCATAGAATGATGACAGATAATAACTAGAATAACCAAAAATTACTCAGAGTAATTGGATTTTCCTCTAGGAATGAAAATCTGTACCATGGAGGCAGTAGTTTCTCTGCAGGGATCAGTTAGGAACTATTCTATTAAACCCAGAGAACTAAAACCAGCCTGATATAAATTAGCACACTATAGAATAAGGGGGTTGTTGGAGATAGAGAACACTGTGGGAGTTCCTTAGTCTGGATTTTAGTCATGTGATATTTTTTGTCTAAGTGTATATTTTTCAATAGATCCCTTTTTTCTTTGCCTCTGAAGGTAAATGTTTCAGAAGTAAGATCTGGTTTCTTGTGTGGCTTGACTCCATGATTGTTTACTCTCTCATGCAGAAATTATATAAAAATAAAGAGATCTTATTTATGGTTCAGGAATATTTAAACATAGCCACAGGTAAAGAGAAGGAGGAAAGATCACCCTCACAAGTGTTCAGCACTCAAAACTCTGAGCTGTTCAGGCCTGTTTAAGAAAATACTGCACTAATTTAGTCAAGCTACATATGTCCTTCAGAGCTGAAACAGCAGCTGGCAACAGCTTTGTGTTGACCACTGCTCTCTGTATTTGCATTGGTCACTCCTTTCACCTTGGCAGCTATAAATGTAATATGAAGATTATCTCAGGCATTAGAGAATTTATTCATGCTGGCTCCCCAATTGGTTTGTGGTCAGGAAGGCAACAGTATATGCACAACCCATCTGCAGCCTCTGGAATCAGTGGGATGATTTCTACTTCCATAATGCACTGTTGTGCCGATTCCCTGCATAGTTTTTCAAAACAAATTGTCAGTATTTCTCAAAAGGAAAGCATTATTGTTGTCAAGTAACTGTCTAAAAAGACAAGACCATAAGGAGCGAATAATGAAAGCTCATCATCAGCATATGTGAAATTCAAGTTCATGCTGGAAATTATTCCTGCATTACTAATCAACTAATAACATAATGTCTTCCAAGTATGTGTGTTAATAAAGACCCTGGGGAGGTAAACAAAAGAATTATGCCTTTTCTTTTGCCCAAGAGAACCAGGCTTACAGCAGAACATATGCAATTCTGATGCGCTACAGTGGAAGAGGAAAAAGATCTTGAGTGACTGCGTTGTATCTTCAAACTATCTGCTTTTATTCTTAGCAGCTGCAGTATTCAGCAACACCAGAATCTCAGGCATTTAAATAGAGGGCAATGGAGATTGCACTTCAGTGTATTTCAGTTGATATAGCTCTCTGGCATATGCTAAACAAGAGGTCGAGCAGTAAGATTCATAAGGGTCCTTTATATCCCTCTTAATTTAAGAGTTTATGAAATCACAAGTTATTACTTATCCTAGAACTGGGGTCATTCAGATTTCTTAGTACTAAACAGAATAAATTAGCCTAGAAGGATCTTCAGTCAAGTCTTGTTTGAAACCTGTCAAGCAAGAGAGCATGTTTGACTTCTAAAATGCAAAGCTGAGACCATATTCTGTAGAATAAACTCCCTCTACTAGAACTTAAACAGCAATTAATTGAAATCTCCTAAATTGGTAAAACCACCCTGGGTTATATCAACTGAGCTCCTCTTCCATGTTTATTTAGATTCTGTTTGTGTATCCTTCCCTCAGTCAGAGCCTCTGTTTAAAATGGTTATTTTTTTTTCCAGCTTATTTTATTTAATAGACATTAAAAATAGAACTACAGTAAGGGGTGCTAGAAGGCTTAAAATAATTATTATTAGGGAAATTCTTAATTGTCTTTAAAACTGTTGATTTTACAGCTTGTCTTTATTACATAGATTTTTTTAAATAAAATTACTTTCTACGACTTTTTTTATTTTCTATTTTCATTCAGTTGTGCTGAACACTTTCTCTGGGGTAGATACTCACCAGAGATGTAACCCGCTAATGCCAATCATTGTAATGAATCTACTCCATTGCCTATAGAGTTTTTCCATCTCTAGAAATAGTGCACTTCATTTAAACTGTGCCCCATTGAAAACACATATTTCAACTCAAGGACCCAGAGGCGTTATTTTTCACTTTGGAATGTGGATCGTTCCAGTCCTTATAATACAAACAGCTCTCCACCCTTAGAATTTTCAGCAGCATTATTTCTGTAGAGATTCAATTTCAAGCTGTCTGGAGCAGTGCTGTCCAAGATGTGCCTAGAATATTTCAATAAGTATTGAAAGAAATGGGTTAGTCAAAATGGACCAAGTCCATAATTAGTTAAATTATTTATGGGTTTTCTAGTATTAAAATTCATTAACAACTTTCAATGGTACATATAACTGTGTATCTCAGTTTTTGAGTCAGAAAATCATGGACTCAATTTTAGGGGAAAGTGTTATAAAAAAGTAAAGGCTATCTTTGCTTGTGTTTTGGATATTAGATTAGAATCTTTCAGGGCAAGTAATAGAAGTACTTGGATGCACTAGGATTTGATTTTCCTTTATCAGGATGATATTGGAAATAGGCTATTGCAGATAGCTGTCTGAAATACTTATGTTCTGTGGCAAACCTAATAGAAAGTGGGAAGTTAGGAAAGATTAGGGAAGAAATGGAGTTCAAATCAAATTACTTTTTATAGTATATAAATCCATAGTTCCTGCCCTTTGAATCATGTATGCAGGAATAGCAATCACATCCAAACTTCATGTAAAAAACTGGAAAAGAAGACAGAAAAGTGAATCCAATGAGTTACATATCATGTAGTATATATCTGCAGATCGAACAATCAACACCAATTTAATTTACTGTATCCATTTATATATATGTTAGGTGTGTAATTAATTTATTTGTGACTAATTGCAAGTCTAAAGGTATTGTTTCATTAGTTATTATTTAATTTATTATGCTTTGTTCAAAACACTGTTATAGCTATATAGTTTCCTAATATGATATTTTGCCTACTTTTGAGGGAGAAAGGAAAGAAAGAGCAAAAAAAAAATTTGGGAAAGGTTTATGCAACTGTTAAGATTTTATGTAGTCAGCCTCTGTCATGAGCTAAATGTATAAAAATGTGTTTAAAATACAGTGCAGTAATATATTTCTTGTGAATGTAATGATAATAAATCATCAGAGGAATAGGCACAGTTTCTTTATTATGTCTAATGGTTTTATTTTTAAAATGACAACAAAAAGAATCAAGACAGTTTGGATGACAGGTCAAGATGTGTCACAGATCACTTGCATAAATGTGGGCATTTGATTTGTGCCTCATAGCCTATCTATTAAGTTAAGCACACAATATATAAATGGTGCTTGTCCTTATTAATTAGATCAAAAAGGGCTCAATCCCTGTAGAAATCTATCCAGGATGTACCAAAATGCCCACTTTTTTATGTCTGTCCCTGAAGATGAGCCTGAAACCTTACACCAAGGCTTTATACTGGACTCAGGGAAAGTTAAGCACATAGATATGGTGTCCAGTCTTCATCTGAACTAGTTAGTATGGAATACTGGGGGTAAAATTGTGCCTTCAGCCTTGGAAGGCATTCAGTCAAAAGAAGGGCTCTCTAGCACAGTGTTTG
The DNA here is from genome assembly GCF_026979565.1 of Vidua chalybeata. Lineage (NCBI taxonomy): Eukaryota > Metazoa > Chordata > Aves > Passeriformes > Viduidae > Vidua > Vidua chalybeata. Next base: position 10,941,197 of record NC_071534.1, on the reverse strand, counting down.
AATGTATGAGATCAGTTTCTGATTCCTGCTTTGACTTGCCTTACACTTAAATGTCAGTGAAACTAGGTTTCTACCAGAATTGCAAGTTATCATTTTCTCGTCGATATGAGAGAGTTTCTGTCTCTATTTCCATTTCTGGCTTAATGTTTCCTCCAGGTTTCCTTATGGTGGCTAGGTTTCAGCAGGAGCAGCGCTCTGAAGGTAAGGAGCAGTCCATATTGGGATAAGGTTTTGATGGGAAATTTGCACTGTCTCTTGAACTCTAAAAAACCAGGGCATTTCCCAGGCTCCTGAAGCACAACTTCAGAAGCCTGAGAAATTTTCAGATAAAAATCTGCATCTTCTAAACAGCTGAGTTTCCTCCCAGCCTCAGTGTCAGAATAACAGGGATTTTCGGGATGTTAGTTTCAACTGTGAGTATTTAAACTGTGTCCGAAATATACATTTTTATTGATTTAGTAAAAAAAAAAAGTTGAATCACATCCTCCAAAGAGCAGAAGACCCACTCCACAGATGTTGTCTTGGTATTAGCTCTTCTTTCCTTCCTCTGAAGTAGAAAAGTAAAATGTTTCTATAAACCAATTTATCAATGTCTTTCTCATTTGAAGAATAACTCTAGAATGATTTGTATAATAATTACTGCTTTGATATACTCATCCTCATAGAGAACAGTTTGCTCCATCATCTCAGACATTGATAAAGTTCAGAATATCAGTAATAATACAGTCAGTATGAATGTCTGTGCTAAATAAGCTGATGCATGATTTCCAGTATTCTGAACCTGAACTGTCCATCAGTTGGACATTTCACCATTCTTACTTTTGAGTAAAAGGCATATTTTCTTCCTCTAAAGAGTCTTCTGTTAATGCAGGTATGAGAGAAACAGTAATTCAAAATCATACATATGTCTTCATCCGTGGTCTTTTACATGCTTGCTTCTAAATTTATACATGTATATATTATGCATGGACATAATATATGTCAATATATAGCTCAAGTGATCTTGCCTTTGTCTATATTTGTGTTTTATAGCATATGTGTACCTTTTTCTGTCTTTGTAGCTACTAGTTTTGTCAGTTGAGCATTTTTTTGTAAGAATTGATCTCTATGTTGTAATTTACTGGGGGACAAAACCTCCAAGCAGTTAGTAGATTTTCTTCTTTCCCTTCAGGGCAACTGCCCAGAATGCTACTAATCACATAATGAACTCTATCCACAATACCCTTCCCTCCTTACCCTATTCAAATTAGAGCTACATCCTGCTCTGCATTTTAAATGATATAATATAATTACATATTTTAATGAAGTGAGCCACCCAAAGCCTGTTTGTGTTTGATATGGTTGGTCCACCTATTGTTCACCAAAGCAAGCATTGCCTTTAAATTTGGATCCAGTGGCTCAACACTTGGAAATTCAGGGGTTCACAATTGTGAAGATCAATCAGTGCAGCAAGCAGTACTTCTGAAGCATATTCTTATGAACTCCTAGGTTTGTTAAAGAAAGCAAGCCTGTGCACTGTTATAAATGCAGAATTTCTTCTAAATCTATGATTGATTTTATAGATGTTACTTTTTAAAAATATTCTTACACTATTTTTGGGATTTTGTGCTTTTGAATAAAAATCTTGGCATTTACTTAAAATAAAGTTCTTTCCACAGCATGCTCACTTATCTTGCTGATAAAGTTTGTCACATATGTTGATCTTTGGTTTGACTTATATAAGTCTTGGGCAGCAATCCAAGTATGGTGAAGGCTTACTGTTTAATTTGTTTTATCAACTCGAGTTTTCTTTCAATTGCTGCTAAGAAGTGAAATATTAATCAGTCAGCAAACACAGTAAAAATAGTTCTGAACACAACCTTCAGTAAAAGCTGATATAGAATTACTGAAGCATAAATAGCCATTTGCACATTAACTTAAGCAGGCAGCTTAGAGACTGAGTTGCTCAGAAACCAGAAAACATAGCACCTCAAATTAGTTCAAGGAAGAATTAAGCTGACACTATGGCTTGTTCTATGCTATTGCATTATACTTCTAGAAGTATTTTTAATTGATTGTTATTATTTCTCCTCATTTTTTGTTGGTATGGAGTTTTTTTAATACCACTGACATAGGATACATCTTTTGCTCATATGGTCTTTTTGCATGGTATTAATATAAGTGAAAGACAGGACTAATTCTGAATTCAACCAAAAATATGCTGAAAATTTCAAACTTTATCATCATGTTACTCTTTAAACAAGACAAGCAAATGTCAATCTGGATATCTGAGAAAACTGTACAGAGTTATCACAGACACAATAATCACAGAAGGGTTAAGGCTGGCAGGGACTTCCTTGTCTTGTCCAACCCTCCTGCTAAAGAAGGGCTGCATAGAATAGGCTGCCCTTGACCATGTTCAATTAGGTTTTGAATATCTCCAAGAAGGGAGATCTACAACATCTCTGGGCAACCTGTGCCAGTTTTGATCAACCTCACAGTAAAATAGTATCTTCTTGTGTTTCAGGAAGAATTTTATATTTATTTGGTGGGTTTGTTTTTTTTTTTTTTTTTTTGGTTAAGGAGGTTTTGTTTTGTTGTGTTTTGGTTTTATTTGATTTTGTTTTGATTTTTTTTTTCTTGGTATGTTTTTTAAATTTAACTTATGCCCATTACTTTTTTCTATTTAAATGAAAGAAATCTTATCTTTCTTCCCCTGCCAAAAAGTCCCGAAACACAGTCTCCAGTATTTACTTTAATTGCAAATAGTAGAACAGATAATATCTTAATTCTTAGCAATTTCTGATGGAGGAATACTAATTTTTTTGTTGTTGTTTTTAAGAAAAAGTTGGGAGTTTTTGGAGCTCTTCAGCTTTTTACGAGTTTTTAAAAATGGACACAAAAAACTTTCCAAGGGTAGGAGACTATAATTCCTCCAGATTTTGCTCTGTATATAGTGCTGTCCTGACAAAATTTCCTTAGATGCTTATTTATATATTTCCATTTCTAAAACTGTCTTCATAAGCAATAGCCTAATCAAGTGAACATAGTCACATATGTAATTCATTCACGGATTTGATAGAATTAGTATGCTCTATTTTTCACCAATTAAAAATAGCATTTACTCTTGGGAAGAAACTTCAGGGACTGGTTTTTTTTTTCAGTTCTCTCTAATGCCAGACAGTGGTGCTACCTTCAGCTGAGGACATGACCTTGCTTGAGCCAAATTGCCTTTGAGATGACCAGAACAATTAAGACTTATTTGGAACTACATTGTCCTTTGCTATTTTTTCTCTGCAAATAAAGCATATGGCAGGTACTTAGGACTTGAAGCATGTCTATTTTGTATATAAATTTTATATTAGTATTATGCTGTAGAATTAGCATACACAGAGGCTTTCATTATGTATTAAGACCTCTGTATTCTGTTTTCATTATTCTTTCCTTTCAACAGTTTTGCTGAGTTTTGTATATTAAATGGGTGAAATTCATATGAAATGTGTTTACTGAATCTTGAGGCTGTGTCTGGCAATGGACCATTCAAATTCAAAGTGTCCATGAATCATAATCATGCCAGAATATGTTGCTTAGCAGCATTAGGAGGTCAACATCTCAGAGAGCTACAAGAGGTCATTGTGCCTAGCACACTCTCATGTCAGGGAACCATGTCATTTGGTCATGTCATAAACACACCAAGGTGCTTCTTAAAAATCAGTTGTTTTCTCCCTGCCTCTCATTCTGCTAGAGAATGTTGCAAGACAACTTTCCAAAATTGGATTCCTCCCTTAATCATTTTGAGATTAATCTTGCTTTTTGTTTTCTCTTTAGAAAATATTAAATAGCTTTCTTTTTGTGGCCTTATTTTTTGCTGCTTTAAAGCATGTCTTACATATTTATATATGGAATATACATATTTACGTGTTTATATTGTACATATGTTGCATATTTTTATATGCATTATACATATATATTACACATTCTAGTCACTTCAGTACTGATAACTTTAGCAAAACAAGCTACCTTGTTGTCTCCTATAATTATATCCTTTATTCTGAGGACTTTGGTGGCTCTTTCCTATTCTTGTTTTATTTGGTGTTCATATTTCCTGAAGCATGCATCACTGATCAACTTTCATCTGTTAATTTTGCAACATACTTTTCTCTGTTTCTTACCTTCTACCTAACAAACTGTGAATTTTCACTTCTCCTTTCTTTAGTCTCTTTCAATTGTTATTCAACCTAGTTTTAAAATAAGTCATACTAATCTGTCCTTAAATTACTTGATATATTACTTTGATTTAGTTCATCCAATTTTTCTTAGGATTTGAGACTATTACTTGCATATGAATTAATCTCCTGTCCAGTGATCATTACTCCTGGGTTTTCTTCTGCATAGCAATAATCTAAGTATTTCTAATATTAAAAAAAAAAAAACCTTATTTCAAAAAGAAGTCTAGAATATATTTTAACATAACCATTCTGCAAGTCAACAACTTTCTGATATAGAATATGTGGATCTAAGAAAATAAGCAAAGAGCTGTATCAGACAACCTGCATCAAAATTAGTTTTGAATGCATAAATTTTTACATCATATATATATATATAAATCCTAATTTTTTAATTTTTAATTTTATCTTTGGTACCATAGCCAGAGATAAAATGTCATGGCAACAGATGTTTATTTATATTAGAGTTATATTGGATGTTCCCTAATGTGTGGGGAACAATAAGATAAAATTCAGTTCAAAATTGCAACAACACAGGTACAACTCAGCATGAATATGAACTTTTTATCACCTTCAGAGGAGAAGGAAGGTTGTTTGAAGCACTTACCTTCCTGCCAGTACTTGGAAAGAATGAAAAGGTAGGAAAGGATTTAAAAGCTTTTGAATACTATGAATGCACATCAACTCTTTCATTTCCTATTCCTGTTTCTTTCAGGAGCTTGTTCTGAATCAAATCTTGATCCAAACACATTTTCAAAAAACATTTATGAAAGCACTAAAACTGACTGTTAGAGCTGAATTAAAGAAGAAACAGAAATAGTTCTTCTTCATTCATGATAGGTGGCAGATTAGCAGTTCAGTGGACAGGCCAGAATCACAGTAATTGCCCAATATCACCTCCTGAAGTGTTTTCAAAGGTAAGAACAAACATTCTAGTCTACACCTGCCTGGGTCTATGGGTGAGGTAACAAAACCTCAAGGTCATTGCTGACTGATGATAGGAATTGTGTTGCCTCATCTAAGCTTGATGATAGAAATTAAAAATAAACAAAAATTGCACTGCATCCCTTAGTCCTTGGGATCACACAACAAAATGAAAAGGAAATTATTATCTAAAATACTGTTTTTAAATCTGTAGTTACTGAAAATAAAGAACTTTGTTTTGCATTATGCTACCTTATCCCCTTCTAAATAATTGTTAGATGTTGACTCATGTCTGATTCAGATATACAACAATATTCTCAGTGGGTGGTGCACTAACTTAGGAAATTTTTGCATTGTTCTGGCTTGTCAAGCTTGTATTTTCATGCAAATCTTGATTAAGCTCACTAGAAGAAAAAATATGGTTTCATAATTATATCTTGAAGTAGCAAACTCAGCCCAAATTTAAGAAAAGAGAAGATGCACTTCTTTATAGGAAGCAGTCAGTGTAAAAATGGCTGCTTTTATGTCTTAGCTTTCTCTAGCACACCTAGCCTCCTGGTCATGGATTAAAAAATCAAGGCTTATCCTCTGAGTACTTGGTGTCATTTAAACACTGTGATTAGCGAGAACACAGGTACAGAGGTATCCTTCTCCTCAGCAGGTGGACTGTTCTTGGAAATTTTTACATATCTTTAAAGCAATTCAAGTAACACCAATGACTGCAGTACACAATTGTACTCAGTATATATGTATGCATTTCTGATGTGTCATGATTAACATTTAAACATGATACTGTTATTACTGAAAAATAATTCAATATTTGTTCTTTATTGAACCCAGTATTTCATATTCTGAGTTCTGGGTTTCCTCCCCGCACTGCTATTTCTCTTCCCAGTCTATGTTCAAACATCAAAGTTCAAAAATCAAAATAGTCTACAAACTTTTGAATTGAAAGCAAAAACTCTCAGGAGGCATGCATAGCAATATTTTCTTCCTTGTAAAATCACCTTGATGGCACTCACACGAAAATCAACAAGTGTGCTATATTACAAATGTCTTACTACCTTATTTTTAAAAGACATCTACTGAAAACAAATTAGATTTTTTTGTCTATTTCTCATGGTAGGTAATCATCAAAGTAATTCTTCCCAATATATTATTTATCTGTACTAATGATTTTGGATCTTAAAAATCAGTGATCCAAAATGAAAAGATAAAGGCTTAAAAAAAAAAAATTATCAAGAAATTCCACTTCAGTAAAAAGCAAGCAAAGCTGAAACTGAAAGATTTATCTTTTGTGAATGAACAAAATTTTTAAAGCATTGTCAGAAAGAACATGCCCTTGTCTTGCAATGCTTTGGTATTTAGTGGGACATAAAGGTGTAAAAAAAGAAAAACCTACTTTTCAATCCAGGAGCATAATATTTTCCACAGACAGGACAGTTAATGCCAAAAGTTTCTGTACACAGTACTGCTTTCACTAAGATATCATAGTTTAAAATGAATAATCTCCTTTTAAATAAAAGTTTCAAATAATAAAAGCATTTTGTAGAAAAGACTAAGAAATCTTCATTCATTGGTAAGTAGGATGCTTTGATCTGTTGATTAAGCTCCTGTTTAGAATGTGCATTCCTTGTAGTCTCTATGGGGATCCAGATAGTGGCATTATGTACCGTGCCTAACCACAGAATTAACCTAATTCTAGAGTATTTTCTGCACTTTGGAAGTTATTAAAACAGGTTGCTATGGCAATAGCTGCTGAACTCCAGAATAATCAAGACAGTTACAGACTAAATTTGTTCTAACAATCAGAGCTAGGAACAATCACTCCCTATTTATTTGTGCACTGTGACAGTTGCAATTGTCAGAAAGTCAGCCAGCCTTATAATTTTAACAGGACTCCTGGGAGGAATGGAAAGTACAGCTTTGCAGGTGTGGAACAGAAAGACAGAGAAGTCAAGTGATTTGGTAGTCTCACAGAAGGTCTGATGGACTGGGGAATTATTAAAAACCTAAGCCCAAACATAAGCATCCAATGTAATGAATTCTCCTTTCTCTCATTTAATCTTTCTGTCTGTAAGTACATCAACTTCTGTTTAAGTGCAGGTTGAAATGGTGTAGAATTTGTTGCTGTGCTGGTATCTAAAAGCAAAACACACAAACAAGCAAGCAATTCAACAGACACCAAAATCTGACTGTGTTGATGATAGGTGCCCTAGTAAGTTAATCAGGGCCAGGAAAGTGCCTTGAACATTTGCACACAAGTAGCTGTATGCCTTAGCAGCAGTGGCTGACACCAAACTGCTAGCACAGTGCAAATAACCCACTGATGTTTGACTGCACAGTTCCTGCCAATGTTTGGCCCAGGGCCACAAATACTCTCCCAGTCAATGCCAGAGCATGATTTCGAGCCCATCAAGTGTGGATATTCTCAGCTGAGTCAGAGAGAAAGAGAAAGGTTTTCTAACCAGGCCAGAGCCTGGGAAACAGTTGGGAAAGAATGTAAATAATTCTCTAATCTATCTTGTTATTCACATTGTTTATAGATATGTCCTGCTACCATGTGTCATTCACTGCACACCAATGGTGTGACATGTTTTTACTCTAAGACCAATGAAATCAGTCTTCTCAAAGTTCTCTATATATAGAGCGGTGCATTTGAAATAAAGGAGAGCTCATTTTCTTTGCCTTCTGATCTGGAGTTCTTTGTTCCCGTCCTGCTCAACAGCATCAATCAAGGAGCAGCACTCCCTCCCAGAAGGCAGCACAAGATTCTTACTAGAACTCAGTGCAAAAGAGTAGTTTTTCACTCTCTCTCTTACCCTGAAAAAGAAGAAAAAGTCAAAGTAAATGAGAAGCTTTGGATGATACAGTAAATATCATGTGCTGTATCGTAGACTGGTTATAGGTGTAAATAGATATCGGTGTAAAAAACCTAGATTTTATATACTATTGTGATAAAAAATTGGGAAATTTCAGTTCAGGGTAATTTCAGGGTGTTTGAATAGGCTGTCTTAACACAAGTACCTTACATAATTGATGGCTTCTTTCTTTAAATTTTTTGCAATCCCTCCAATTTTCCACAGTAACTGCATACCACAGAAATATGCATTGAGCATTGTTTTAATTTAATCTAGATAGAGTATACAGAGCAAATAAATTCAGTTTTCAGCGTATAAGCTTGTTGTGGTGAAGTGTCAGAGAATGAAATTCTCTGAAATGCTTCTTAGCACAGTAGTTAGGAGCAATGTTTCCTAAGACCATGAAGCTTATCAGAGTTTTTAACCTACTGGGGATCAGTGTCTTATCAATGCCTGACACTCCTCTTCAGGTGGAAGTGTAGCAAAGGACCATTTTATTATATGCATTTTCTACCAGAGAAAGAAGTTTCTAGATTTATGGAAGAACATTGTATGAACCCTCTTTTTCTCTGAGATTGCATAAATTGAGTCATCCATTTGTTCCCCTGAACTATGCATCCATAAAAGTGTGCTATCATATGATTAACTTAATAAACTTGACTCCATTTCTTAGTATTTTATGAAATACCTATTGAAGTTTAAAGGCAATCCAGGTAATGCAAACAATTTTGGGAAGAAGCCATGCTTTTGGAGTGCTTATAGGCAGGCAATTTACTAATGAGTCATTGTAGTTGCCAGGAAATGGATTGAATGAGCAAGTTTTGATTACTTCACATAAATTGAGTCAAACACTAGTTACCAATTTATGTACATATGGCTGTCTCAGCATACCAAATGGTAGGTAATGCTTTTTGAAATGTTCTATGTCTGTGGGAACATTAACCTAGTGGTTCAATGCTCTTTCGTGCTTGTAAAATCCATCAATGTGTGCTGTAAGGACATACAGTTGAATTGCATGTTGCAATTCAAATACAGAGAACAGTCAGACATCTTAAGACAACATATATTTAACTATCTTGTCTAATGAACTCTTCTTAGTTACTATACTAAAAAATAAAGGAAGGAAAAAAGCAAGAAAATTTTTCAGCTATTCTATGAAAAGTGAAAAGGAAAACTTGAATGGTAGAAGGACTGAAATATTTGCAGAATCACCTGGTTTGTACCATGGAAATAGTGTTGACTGAAGTAAATGTAATGTCTATAACCTCTTTAGCAATTCTTGAATTACCACTGACCCTACTTATAAGTAAAAAACACTAGTGATATGATTTGTAACTCCTTCATTCCTCTAAATGCACACAGATATCTCCATTTTCTGGTGCTGGTTCTGTTTACAGAAAGAACAAAGCATATAAGAACAGAAAATTTACATAATAAAAGTACTTTTTTATTTTAGAAAATCGTGTTAAAACTGCAGTAATTTCTAATACAAAATTGTGTATTTACCTTTGCTCCCATTATTTGGATGCTAGTATCTGACCAATGCTTGTGGTTCCCAGAGTTGCCAGTCTTCCACTATTTATTACTGTCATTAGTCAGATATGAGAAAGTAATTAGATTGCCTTAGTTAACTACTTGAGAATTAAATTCCACTGTCTTAAATTTGATTGGACCCCTACAAGATTTTTAGTTCTGTGCTTCTATCCAGGTGCCATTATGATTAAATAATCTTTTCACTATACTTGCATTCTTAGATGCATGAATCCAGGATAAATATGTACAATAACAAAAATGCACAAATAGAAACTAATTAAAAGGTTTTCTTAAAAAAAAAATAAAGCACAAAAAAAAAAAAAAGAAAAGAAAACCAAAACAAAACAAAACAAAAAGAAAGAAAATAAAACCACAAAAAAAAAATCCAACATATATATAAATTTGTTATTGATTTACTGCTTCATATAACATGGCTATCTCATCATTGCACTCTTTTATATGAACCAGTATCTCTAGAGAGTTTAAATCTGTCTCATTATGCAGCACAGTCTAATCAGGAGAGGAACTGAGGAGAAAGAATTGTGCTTTTGAAACACTGAGTTCCTGACACAAGGTTATCTTTAAAATATTTCTCTTATACTACTTATTTAAGCAGGAGTATTTCCTCTTCTTTTATTTATTTTCTAATTTGGCCTTGTAAATTCTTATGAAAAAAGGTACTTTCTGGAAAGGTAAAAAAAATAAAGTACTTTCTACCTAGTTCTTTCAATGTATGAAGGATTAGCTTTCATACAACATTGTTTGGAGAACCACATGAAAAATGCTCAATCCATCTCAATACTTCTAAAAGAAGCTGAAGGAATGATCCTGAGACTCATTTTGAAAGAGGAGCAGGTATCAATGAAGACAGATGTGAAAGAAATTCCCAGGAAGTATCCAAATGAGGTGTCACAAGAACTGTTGGATATAATGATAGAGAAAGTTAACCAGGAGACCTTATTATGCATAACAATGTTCTTGACAAAGGTCACTGAGGCAAATTCAAAAATCATAAATCCTTTGTTCCTCAGTACATACTTAACACATGGATATGCTTTGACATCAGAAGTTTAAAAAAAGGAAGAATCAAAAAGTGGTTTTATATATCCAAGGACTGTAAGTATGCGTTAGGGCAATGAAAAGCAACAAGAGATTTGGAAGCAGAACATAATTTTTGGAGAGCTTTCAATTATAGACTTTCAGAATTTTAATTAATTTTTAATTTTTTAAGGCCAGCATTAAGCTGCCATGGAGGAAGCCAGAAATTTTTTTATTACTACTGCTAGGAATCTACTTTTTGCATTCTGTCTGATACTGTCCCCAGTCAGCATCAGCAGACTTAACTAAATAGACATTGGATATACTTTAACAATATCATTCCTGAGACCCCAAGAAACACACACAAAAAAAAAAAAAGACTAAAAATATAAGACAAATCATTCCTTCAAGCTATGAAGACAGTACAAGGCACAAAAGACATAAACAGTTGCCTCTAGGAGATAACAGGAAATAAAAAATTAGTATGCAGTACATCGGTCACAGGGATACAATTCAGGCATATATACTACAATATATTTAATAATTGACAAAGTACATGAAAGTAGTAGAAATAAAAATAGCTTGAGGACAAGCTAAGAAGCTTATATATTTTTTCCATACAAAGGTTAACTACCTCCATTACTTTAGTAGTGCAAATGCCTTTCTTTGGAAACAGTGTGAATCAGGTATTCTTCATCAGGTATGACCATTAAATATTTAAAATCTGAGGTATTATAATTACTCTCTGTCATTCTTATTCTACTCCTTGACCAGAGAGATAAGACATTATTAATAGTTGAGGACATACATGCTATAAATTTCTTGAACAGAATGAGTAATTGAATAAAACATACACATAAAATCATAAAGATTAAATTGTTTAATCTTTATTTCCTTTGCTATGTAGGCAAGATTGTGCTTAATTCTTCTTTCAGCACAGCCAAAATAATTTTATATGGATGTGCTGTTCTCACTGAGAAGGGTGTGGTCTGACATTTTTTGTCTTAACTACCTCTATGCCAGGGCTCTGGCAACAAACTTTGGGAACCCAGCTACTCCTTATGTCCCATCACATATGAAATATGCAGAGTTCATTGCAATTACCTCTCTTTAATTGTCTGTCATCACTTCAGCCTATGCTGAAAAATAACGAGTGGCAAAGCCCTAAACATGAGGACAACATCAATCTGTGGTTCATTTAAGTGTCTATCTAACAATATACTAAGTGCTCTGAACTCTTTCCAGCAGAGCAACTACTTTTGGACTCAGAGCAAAACATTGGAACTGTCCAGCTGAATCCAAGGAGACATCTCTCTCATCCTTGAGGCTAAACAGTTGTTGTAATTGCTGGGCCTAATTATTTTCTTGGATCAGTGACAGCATGCTCAGCATTTCGTAAGATCAAGATTAGGTCCAGAAAATTTTAGAACCCAATCCTGTAGTTTGTTTTCTTTTCCAATTTTCCAGTACAATTCTAGGAAGTAGTCCAACCTTCATGTGAGCAAATAGATATACTCAAATTTTCCTCAACATGACTGAAACCAGGAACCTTGGACCTTTCTAAAGCAAATTAATTTCTAAATTTTAATTTAAAAACATTGATTTTTATATCTTTACCTTATGCCTGTATGTACACATGCAAGTATGGTGCCATGTGTGATAATTTTACCTTTAAGTCTAAATGAAAATACATCAAAAGTAGCAGTGGGATGTCAAAGTGAATCCCATTTTGAAGCCAACATCTCTTGTCTTGCCTGACAACTTTATAAATACAATGAAAACTTCTGAACTAAAGCCTTAGCTCAAAGCAAATCACAGAATAGTGAGCATGGAGAAAATGTTTCAAGCAACCATGGGAAGCATCTGGTCTTTGTGAACTAAAAATTGCATGGAAAACACATCTGTCCAAAAATCAGAACACTGGCAGCTGTTGTAGCCAGCTGTTACTTTGCCCATTTAAAAAAAAGAAAAAGGTTATTACTTTTAATTAACCGTTTCCTGCTCCCACTTCTTCGATATGTGTTTTTTATGTTTTCTTTGGTGTGTATTTTTCTAAATAAAATTATTTCTTGTACGGAAAAGTTTCCTTTCACAAACTTGGTTGTCTTTAACATCAATTTACTTGTGATCTAAGCAATTATGACTCTCAAAACCAGAAGACCAAAAGAAAATTTGTGTGGAAGGGGTCTTTACCGAAAGATAGACATGAGTCAAAATACCAAAGTTTGGAATTCCCATTGAATATTTATTGTTTTCCTTAAGGCAAAATCGATTAACCCACTGTAGGAACTTAGTTTCACCTTATAAAAAAATGTGATGCACATTTGTGTTGATCTAAACTTAAATATAGACAGGAAAACTTTTAACACTATGTCATTGCCTAAGACATACCTCAATTGTCTTCAGCTTTTGTTTGGTATTGCTCAGAATGCTGTACCAATTTCTGCTTAGGATGAAGTTCTATAATTTAGGTAGTAAAATATTTATTTAATACCAAAATACTTTGATGATAGAATATAGACATTGCCCTTCTCACAAAAAAATATCATATGATTTTGAATTGAATGTATTGCAGTGGAATTTCAGTAACCAAAACAACTTGTCTAATCTTACCAGAAGCAATTATTGCATGTAATACACCATGAGGATTTTACCAATAAAAACATTTTTATTGCCTTTCTTTTGATATTTTGTTTTTAAAATGTCACTTTTTTTAAACCAAGATAATTAGAAATATTTTAATAAGTTTAAGTGAAGAATAATATGATCCATATGCTTTTTATGCTCCAGATGTAGCCTTTTGATTTAGAGAGATACATTTAGGGAGCACTTCAAGTTTTACAATATGTATATTTTGTTTATAAAATTCTAGAACAATTCTAGAATATTTTTCCTACTTTATTACAATAGATCTCAATTACTTTCAAAATTTTCCTTCTGTGCATTTTTCATCTAGGTATAATGAATTACCAGAAGGTCCTCACTGCTAGAGCTGATGCTATTTTTTCAATCATGCACGGTATAAAAAGAATTATTTATTTCTTTTTTGAAGTGTCATTTAAAATTGAGCAGTCAATGAAAACAAAAATGTTAGAAAAACTTTTCATGAGACAATAACAACTCATTAAAAAACAAAACGGAAACAAAGCAGTATGCATACTCTATGCAAAATTGGAAAACTTGTTCCCTTTGTGTGTAGTTGTGGGATAGTATTTTTAGCAAAAAGTTAATTTTATAAACTTGGAATCTCTAAATTTCCCTAATAGGCAGCTTTTTGAAGGTGTAAAGACCTGCTTTCTTCCAAATACTTTGTTCTGTCTGTCTTACTATGTAATAAAATTGATTAACCTTTTCTAATTACATGGGTAGCATGTACTGAATAAACACTTATTTTTCTCAGTAGTATTATTAAATTACTTTGGTTGCTGAAAACCTGAGAAATTTCATAGATTCTAGGATTATTTTAATAAACCTGCTTTTATTTTGAGACTCCTAATGAAGGTTGAATAGTTTTCTTTCTAGCTCTGAGTTTTCACCTTCTCACTTAGAACTTCTTTTTTTATTTTTTAATTATGCCTATAAAAGTATGGGGTACTTTTACTAATAATTTCAGAAACTGCATCCCTGTAGAACTATATATGCTTTCTCCATTATTTTTTCCCTCATATTAAAATTTCTTAGGGAAAAAAAGCGACATTAAACTAGACAAAATTTTAAGAATATCTTCTGGAAAAGTACAACACTAGTTATCTACTTTCTCCTACACTATCTACCTACTCTTATCTACTTTTATCTTCACTAAAACATATTGAATTTGTCATATCATCTTTGGTTTTCTGACTTGAAAATATAAGCTGGTCTGTACAGTGAGCGTACTTCTGAATTTATCACAGAAACGATCCTTTCAGAGAATATTCATTTCATCAGAGATACTCTTCCATCTCTTTCACTTCCTTCCTTGTACTTGAACAGTTTAAATAGTAAAATGGAGATGATGGTCCTCTCTAAAAGGCTGCATGCTTTACAGGTGGCAACAATAATATAAAGTACCATTGAAAACATTCGACCTCAGCAGTCTTACACACAGACTGATTTTTTTTGCTCAGGTGCTTGATTAGCAAAATTGCTATATTTTCTGCAATTACAGATATGTTGTACATTTGTGTCATACTATCTAAAGGTATTAATTAAAAAAATCTACAGACATATGTGCAGCTTTTGTTCTTCGCTCCGGTCTCGGGCAGCTGGGGCGCCCAGCTAGGCGTTGTCTTCTGGTGAGACCGAAGCTGCCACATGCGCGGAGGCTCTAGGGCTGAGCGCTCCGGCGTGGGCTTTCGTAGCCATGCGCTGAGAGGAAGCAAAGGGACGAGAGAAGGCACACCTTGCCTGCGTGGCTGAGAACGTTTATTTCCCGCGTGGCCACTGCGGTGGCTGGAGCGGCTGTTCCCAGGCGGCGCGAGGACAAAATGGTGCTGGGACAATGAAAGCATGGGGTTAAATAGGGGACGGGCAGACAGGGGCAGGAATCCCCCTCGCCCAATGGGGACAGGCAGCAGGGGAGTGACGTGGGACATAGCAACCTATGGAAACGTGACAGAGGCGGGTACAGCGTTCTGGGACAAATAGGAATACAAAGGTGGGGTGATTGAAACAGAACCTTCAGGAAGAATCCGGGAGTGGCTACAAGATTGACATGGGAAAGCTCCTGTGATAAGTGACTCGGAGCGAACCATTGTGAGGGGAAAATGGGGGTACAGAGAAACGACTAACTAACATTTATTAAAACCCCTAACTGAATCGACCCATCATGCAACACATATGCTATAATGGAGTCCCCAGATCAGACTTTGCTCTGAACGATAGTGGTTTTCTTGTGCCCGAACCAGCAGTGGACTGATACATGTATTTGACAGTAGTGAATCGATGGAAACAATGATTAGTGATCATATAAGGAAGGATCTTGTGCTCTCAACAGCACTGTGCTAACTCAGGTCTATAAATTTTCCACTGCTTAAATATTTGCTGTTAAAAATGAGACATTGACTGTCTGAAGGCTGAAGTCTTTTTGTTAATCTGCCTCGTTATTCTCTCTGGATTAGCCAAACATGGATACATACTTACTTTCATTAGGATGTAGCTTCCAATAGAATGGCAAAAATAGCAAGATAGGTCATAGCAAATCTGTCAGTGAGACAGCTTTTGAGGTGTTCAGTGTCATGGTGATATAGGTAAAGAATGTCATCATTAGATTATTAGTTTGTTCTTTCATTATTCATGCTAGCTTCTTGCATTACCTTTGATCTATTAGATTATAAACATGACACTAATTATCTTAATTACTTGTGTATGAGGTAAAATGTTTATGTATTCATCAGCAGAGGAAAACTGATTTCACCCAAAAGACTCAGTATTCATGAGGTCAGACCTAAAGAGTATTCCTTTGAATAGCTCTGGCTTACTCAAGATATCTGAAACATTTCTAAGACTGGAGTATATTTTCAGAGAAAATCTTTTTGAGATTGATAAAGATCGATAAAATTGAGATTACTATCTTCAGATAACATTTCTTATATATAATTCTTTTTTATTTCTTTGTGTTTCACATGAAAGCAAAAGAATCACTATTTTTTTTTTCTTTGAATATACTCTAGAATATTTTGACTTCTTTTTTATAATATTAAGTATATTCTTTATGTATGTTGACATTTTAGTCTGGATATCTAGCAGGGCTACTGTATTGAAATGGGAATTCAGGTGTCCTCGATGATGTCACAATAACAAGAAAAGAGAAACACTATCATGTATTTGAAAAGCCCTAAATCTCTTTGTACTTAAAAAAAATCAAATTCTCTGAATTTAATTAGGTTTAAAAGAAGTAAATTTGCTTTTCCAGCTGTAGATTTCCTTTAGGTACAAAAAGGGAAATCATTTATTTACTTGTGCAATACCCCAGGTCTGATCCAGCTGTAGGAGACCTGGAAGTAAACATGAAAATAGTCACAATTACTTTTAGACTTATATTAATTAAATAAATAAATAAAGGCTCTAATGCAATTAAATTGCTTATAATTAAACTCTTTTGACTGTGAGATCCTTCTAAATGGATAAACAGCAAGATTTATGATGAAACAGGCAACCTATTAATTCAATCTGCCACCCTCAGCTTGATTTTTTTCCTTTATAACAAATATATATTTGTCTAAACCTAATGGAAAAATTATTGACTTCAACTATCACTGATGATGGGCGTGATCAGAAAATGTACAAGTAGACAGCAACACTTCCTTTCTGAGTCCAGTACAGTGCTTTCTCTTACATTTTTTTTTCCAAAGCAAAGAGTCCAACTGGTTTGGATTGTCTTTGTTTCACTGGGGCTACCTAGCAAATGTGGCAATATCTGGAAATTCTGCTTATAAAACTGCTCAACCAAGGTAAGGTTTGGGCCAAAATCATCAGTATCAGATCCTGAGTAGCCGGAGGAGGGAGCCTTATCTGACTGTAAAAGTACAATTTAAGTGCCTTAAATAGTATGTGGACAGTTGTTCAGAAATAAAATGACCTTACAACTTTGTCTTAATAACTGGAAAATAATTTTCACAGCATGAAATGGTGTACTTCTTTAGATAGATGCAACTGCAAAAAAAGTATGGATGAAAGCTTACTTCAGCGTGTGTTTCCCTAACATTTTTGGGTTTGAAACGTATTGTCTGAATACATTTTACATTATGGGAGTGACATTTTTAATGGAAAATTGTCACATTTTTTCTATAACATAAAATTGTTCAGCTATCATCTACTTGGCCCTAATCAGTTAACTCTTTCCCAAATGAATGAATTGTGAACTAGAACAAGACCATGACCTTTTGCAAAGATGACTAAATTGAAATATATGAGTGTGGGTGAAAGTATTCAAGGTGACTTCAGTGTCAGAGAACAATCCTAAAGCATTTTGTTGTACTGAAATAGATGTAGCCTCGACAGGGAACAATATCTTTTGTGTCTACCCCTAGCTTTAGCATTATTACAATTTGGGCTCAGATTCTGCTCTCTCTGTTATACTGCATCCTTTCCTATAAAAAAAGTACAGCCTTCGGTGTAACAAATGAAATGTTTTGTCAGTGTATCAAAAAATCTTGGCAATAGCAGTTATTATCAAATTTTGACACACTACTACCTACATCTAGCCTTCATAGCTTCTACAGGTGCCACAGAGCTGACTTGAGCAGTCACTCCGTGGGAAATCATTATGTGAATAGAATGCATATATTTGCTGCACAACCAATTCACACTCTTTTGACAGAACTACTCTAATACTCCCTCTCTCCCTCACCTCCCACCTTCTCACCAAGACATGGAAGATGAAACAATATGTTGATTTTCTTCTACAATAGCTATAGTTCCAATTATGTGTGGCAAACAGGCATTTCAGGTTGGTTTCACCCTATTATAATTTGTAATGGCTTTGGCAGACCAGTGTGGTCTCAGTGAAGCATACATGATTCCTTTATTAGGTCTAGCATGTGTTTATTCAGTTATTTGGCTATTTAGCATAAATTTAGTAATATGTCTGGTAAGCAACCTTTTTGAGGTCATCTAGTCCATTTATTAATGACTCCTTTTTCAGCTAATGTTAGTTTCAGGCTCATCTTCACTCGGCATCTAAAAGAAATTAAGAAACACACAAAACTATTTCAGTTCTTGTTTCTATTTTAGATGACTGCTTTGCCATAAACTAGAAGGAATAAATAAAAGAATTTACATATTGATTTTTTTTCTTCAAACATGCAATTTAAAAATTAAAATATTGTGAACTTTTATTAACTAAATAGTTGGACTCTTAAAGCTGTCTCATTGATCAGGAATATTTAATATAACACTGAACCTTACCTTTGTCTATGTGGCAGGGGACTTTAATGCTAAAAGCACTTATATGTTTATATGCTTAGCTCATGTGCCCAGGATTATAGTAAGCCCCAGCCTCTCTTCCAAGAAGCAGGATAAAGATCTCAAAACCTACTACATGCTGACAGCTTTTCTGGACTGCTTCTGACAAGAAGCTATGAGAACTTTTTTAAAATAGGTACAGAAGTGCATCCTTTCCTTGTTATACTTGGCAACATGCCTTGGTTCTTTCCTCACATTTTATTCTTGGACATCATCAGTGATGCCTGCATTTTGAAGAACATGTTTTGACTCCTCAAGTGCTTTAACAATATTTTGCATACATGAAACTGCAGGTTGTCCTGGTCAACCTCTAAGTGTGATGAATGATGCTGAGGCTTTATGGGTCAATTTGTGGATGTAGTGGTCTGGTTGAGATGGAGTTAATTTTCCTCATAGCAGCCCTCACAGTGCAGTGTTGTAAAGGTGCTGGTGCTGGAAAGGTGTTGATAACACACTAGTGTTTGGCTACTGCTGAGCCACGCTGGCACAGCACCAAGGCTGTCTCTCCAACACTGTCCCCTCACCAGCAGGCTGAGGGTGTCCAAGACCTTGGGAGGGGGCACAGTCAAGACTGCTGACCCAAACTGACCAAATGGGTATTCCATACCACATGGTATATGCTTAGTAATGTGAGCTAAGTGAAAGGGAGAATGTGGGCTTGTGTGCATTCATTATTATGATGTTTTCTGAAGCAACAGCTATGTGTTCTAAAGCTCTTTTTCCCAGGAATTGGCTGGACATCACATGCTGATGTGAAGAAGAGAATAATTTTTTCCTTTGTTTCCGAACAAGGTTTTTACTTTTGATTTATTAAATTGCCCTCATTTTGAACCGTGAGGGTTTTTTTCCATTTCGTTTTGTCTTCATCCTGTCCTGCTGAGTAGGGGAATGATAGAATGACTTGGTGGGTACCTGGTGGTCAGCCAAGATCAACCCACCACAGTGGAATAGAGTTTCAAAATTAAATAATGTTAGGTATTTTAAAACTCTCTTTGGAACAGACAAGGGAGGAGAAGAGTTGTCAAAAAACTTGAGGTTGGAATAGACAAACAAAAACAGATTCTTGGAAAAAGGAAACATTTCATTATGAGGCTAAATAAGGTAAGTATTGCAGTTTCCTGAATAGATGCTATGATATAGCTTTGGATCATATGGTTTTCATGCAAACAAGGAAGGACTGCAGAGCAGTACTGAGGGTAACAGGTGTGGAGGTAAATCAGATTGAAACACCTGGTCTTTAGACTAAGAAACATTGCTCTTCTCTTTTTTAAAAATTTGGGGGTGCAAGCAAGAACTTTGCATCAGTTTGCAGTTTGTAATAGTAGTGAAAACACACATCATGGTTATCTCAGCCATCAGTGGTCTTAGTGAATAATAATTTGGCAAGTAAAATAACAAAAACCTTGATTGGAAATGCCAGTTGCTATTTTCTACCAGATTATTTCTGGTGGCATTCTATTGTCATATTTATTTCTGGATAGTTTACAAAATTTGAATGTAAATGATCAAATATTTCTTATGGAGAAATGATTCATGAACAAGGATAAGCATTTAATTTTATCTCTTTCAACAGTAAAGAAATGTCAAAAACCAAAAAACAGATGTCTATTCATATCTTTCGCTATCTATGTTACTATCTCCTTACTTCTTTCCTATAGATTCAGTTTTTCTAAGCTATCTTGTGTAAGAGTTAAATGAGAAGAGTTGAATCCATCCTGGTGGAATGATCCATGATTATTCATTTTTCATGAATGTCATAAAGATGACATGCTTCTCTGCCTAAGCATGTTCATTTGGAGAGAAGTGATATTTTGAAGGGAATATTCCAACTGTTCCCACTTGCTGATGTGATTTGCTTCATGAAGGATTCCCAGACTGCACTGACTTGATCATTTGGGGATGATACTTAACAGAAAAATGCACTCCAGTCCCTCATGGACATTCAATACCTATAATGAGATTAAACTCTTAGATAACAGTATGGCTTCAGGTCCTCAGCAGCAAATATGCTTCACAAATCATTCTTATGATAAATATACCATATGCTAATGAAAAGATAGTCTGTGACATTTCAGAGTGGAAGGGTGCAAAATAGCAATACCTTGTGTGATTGGCTCAACAAATTCTGATTACAAAGAATTGATTAAATTAATTTAAAAATCAATGTTTCATTTAAACCTGAGAGGAATATGTTAAAATGTATTTATTCCTTTATTGTCATATTATCATCTTTTAAAAGCTGGCTTAAAGGTCATGGCTAAGGAATTACAGATGCAGACACACTTTCCTAAGCATGGATATTGTTTTTTTTTCAGCTGACATAGGTCATGCTTGATGAAAAAATATAGCAGGCAAAGGTAAGCAACATGTTCCAAAAAACCCAACCCTTTGTCAATTACAGTAGTGATGATTCTCATCAGATATACAGTAACAATTTTTTTATCAGTGATTTGTGCCTGACACCAAAACTGTTAAGTTAGATGGGAAACTTTCCAAAGGTCAGCTTACAATCAGTCCTGATCTGCAAGTCAGGCAATAGAGGTAATTGTATCTGCTCTAACCTTCAAACTCTTTTATAGATGACATGCCTGTGCCTTATTTACCTCTATAGGCACAAAAGAAGCCAGGAAAGGAGGATTACATAAGTATTCTGAACATTTTATTGCCAGATCTAATAGTGACCTTGTGCAATTTTCAAAAGCAATTGACTCTTTTGTCTTAATAATTGATGATTTGGTGGCAGAGTTTCTTAAACCAATATTAAGCTGTCCAGAAAAGAAAATACCTCTGGAACAGAAAACTGGTAATGAAAATATAGCAATTTACTATTACATACAAATCAAATCACAGAGCAAGCAATGAAAATAAGGCAGGATATGATTTGGTTTGCCAGTTTGTGCTGGTCTTTAAAAAATTTGCAGTGATCACATAGTCTGTATAACCTAGATCTTATTTAGGTTTGGGCTTTAAGCACTCTGGATATTAAAGTATAATTTTCACCCTGCAAACACTCTAATGTGACCATTGTTAACTATTTTCAAAATCATATTGAAATTGCTCAGTGGCATATCTGAATGAACCATACCATCATGAACCATCTTGTTTCATATAATATCTCTAAATATCACTGAGTATGATTAGAGTGTCTTTTACTAAACTAAAAGCCCATATCAGTCTGAACTAGTGTTCTCGTGGCAAACTCATTAACTCCATTACAAGGCTCTGAGACTTTATAACTTTTCCAAGGTGTTTCATCTGATTGCTTTCTTGCTTTTCTAAACTGCAGATAGAAATAGTTCATACAAAGTTTGCTTTCAGTTTTCATGGTACTTCCAACATTAGAACTTTTAGACTGTGTCTATATTCACTTTGCTATAAAATATATATACAACAAAGTCAACTCTAGTCATTCCTCACTGACTATCTTGGGCAGAACCAGAGGTAATCAGATCATGATGATAAACTGAATTGTAAAAAAAATATGGAGAAATAAGCTCAATGGGATCTTTACGAGAAAAGAAAAGGTGATCTCATAGGAAGCACTGTAAAAGAGAGAGCCAAATGTGTAAAATAATGTTTGCATGATGTACTAGAGGCACATCTGTAGCATTCTTGGAGGTTGAACAAAAGGTTGGATTAGATATGAGGTTCTCTTCAGTTACCAAACTCTTCTGTCTGGGGATCAAGCAAGTTGCTACTTGACCTAACGCAAGCTGTATAAATTAGAAAACCAAAATTGCATAGATTCTAGGGCCATTTTTAATTCATATTTCATCTTGCTTAATAAAATGTAAGTTCCTATATGAAATGAATACTTCAACTTTCAATGAAAGTTGAAAAGTTTAAGCATGGAGGAATGAACCTGTGTTTTATTTGGAGGTGAAGATTTAAACCAAGGGTGCATTTTGAAAAAAATTTAGAGGAGTCACAAGTGACAAAAGGAGAGCTAGTGGCTGGTTTTTGAAAATAATAAATCTTATCTCCTTTCTATCTCTTCATTCTTACTGAGAGAATCAAATCAGAAAATAATTTATTTCACTGATGATGCATTTGACTTAAATTCTATTTTCTTATGGACAATTTAATATATTTTTGAATTACTGTAGCACCTCTAAAGTCCTGTCAGAAAATTGCCTTTTCTCCTTCTCAAAGTGTTCTGATTCATGTTCTAATTCAGCACCAGATATTTATTATATTTTTGTATGTGTTTCCAGGAAATTTTTTTATGACATTAGGTACAATTATAAAATGCAAATATAATTTAGGGATAAATGTCTAAAAGGATTAAGGAACAACATTATCTCAATGTCATAAATAAAAATTATTTCAATATTATTTTTATTTCTTATCTTCACCACCTGCTTCATTTTGGAACAGTAACCAATTAACATTTTAATCCTTGTTGTTTACTTTATAATCTCAAGGTGTTTTGGCTTCAAACTCTTTTCTTCATAAAAAGACAGAGGCAAATTTAACATTGATTCCTTCCTGTTTGCCATTGCATTTTCCTAAGAAGTTTTTTTTCAAAATGTCCTGGTTTTATATTGATTTTTTTGCATATTATTATACCTTAAGATAAGTGGTTACTGTGCAGCAAAATTCCAACATTTTCTGAAAGAAAAAAAAAAGATGGGATAGCTAAGATTTCAAGAAAAAAACTGTAAACTGGAAGCTATACCTTGTGCATGCTCACTGATTTTCAATATGATAGACATGATTTCCAATGCTTTGAATTTAGGGACGTTATCATATGCATGATATTAGTTTTGTTTTGTTTTGTTTTGTTTTTTCTTTCTATTCCCAAACAACTGACAGTGTCTATAATTTATTAAAAGTCCCTTTTGGTTAAATTTCATTAACTTACTGATATATGACCTTTCCTAAAGGTCTCTTGCTAGAGACCTCAAAGGACTGAAAAAGGGAGAGGTGTTTCCTAACAGGAGCTTCCTTTCTGAGAACATGTGGCTCCCCCTTTACTGGGGACAAAAGGTGAGGTGGGACCACTTTAGTTTGCCATGGGTGTAGCTGGTAATTTCACTGACGTGTTTCAAATGCAAATTGTGACAGACTATATTGACCCTGCAGAGCATTTTTTTCATCCTGCTATGAGAAATTAATAGTACCAATTTTGGATTATTTAAAATTATAATATTTAGGTAACATTTAAAACACTGGGAAAAAATGAATTAAGATAGTAATATGTGCAGGTAAAAGAGTACTTGCCATTCTGAGAAGTGTGATTTTTTTATTAAAGAAATCACCAGGACTGCAGATATGTTGCAAAACACTTTGTGAAGATTGAGGATGCTTAGATCACTGTACTGCCTCAATGTGGATAATCTGTCTTCAATTAAGCCTCCTTGAAATGATCAGCAGAAAGTTAAGAAAATTTTTACATACTCTTGCAAATAGTAAAATGAATTTGTTTCAGTCCTGAAGTATGGGATGATACTACATTTTTCCTGTGTCCTTAGTGCCATGCAGTCAAGTTAGTAGGTGCTGTTGGGTAATACTTTCAAGTCAACCAAAGAGCATTTGGTAGTAGAGATTTTGAAGATTGTACTTATTGTCCTCCTAATGAAAGACAGAATAAAAAAAAATAGGATGATTGACCATATGATTATGATTAACCAAACTCTCTCAGGCCTATGAAGAGCACATGTATGGATAAGTCTGAGCTACAGATAATACACCATTTTGTCATATTATGGGTTTAGAGAAACCAAATGTTCAACTGGAAACTTCACAAAGATCACAGACACTGGTTGTCAGGATAGGTTGTCGTTTGGACAGGCCAGACAGCTGCAGAGTTTCATGTCTTCAATTTGTAAAAGCCAGACCAGCTGCCTACTACGGTGTAATACTTTTACAGGAAACCACCAGGAAAAGGAAGTTCACCAACTTCCTATAATAAGGACAGGAAACTGCTGCCATGAACATTTGACCCTTCAAAGGATGGCTGCATAAGCTAATGAAGCATTTGGCAGGGAGTGTGCAATAATGTCAAAGTATTTGCAGCTTTCATACCTGTAAGGAAATAGGAAGCTACTGTAGATGAAATTTGCACTATTTCATGTCTGAAAAAGTAAACATTTACCATTTTGTCTAACCCTCAAAAATTGATGAAAATTTCTGTGCATGTAGATGCATTGATATATGCATCTGTATATACTGTCAAGGAAGTTATGTGTTTAAAAGGAAGCCTCAACACCTCCTAAAAAGTAATATCCAAGATGATAACATCTTAAACGGGTGCAAAAAGTGACCTAGACTGGTCAGTGCTGAGTTGCTTAGTAGCGCTGAAGATACTTCTCCACATCATATTCTCTCCTGAAATGCCCTGTTGTGTTCACACTGTATCGAAAAGAGTGCATAGCTTCAAGCCTCAGACACACAGAGCCATGAAATAATTTGCTATATGTTACAATAGACTGAGTAGAAACCAAGCAGTAAAGTGATGAGACTTAAATAATGCTGTTTTGATACACATCAGTCATTTTGTCTGACATTTCCAAACTAGGGCTGGCTAAAAAAGTTTGGTAGTCTTTCAGATGAAATATTCATTCAGCTGAAGATAATTATTTATTCAACATATCGAGACAGGATTATGTGAAAAATAAAATTTTAATTTGGGAATTAAGGAAATGTCTTGTCTTTTAATTTTTAAATCAAGTTAAACAGAAATTTTACCTATGGCTTCTCTGAAATTTGTTTAGTTTCTCATTTTGAGGCCTCAAATGTTTATGCCAGTTTAGAAAATGTATCAAAAACCACTTGAACTTGTGATAGTATGGATGTGCCAGTGTTCCTTTTATTGAGGTATCTGTTTTCTCACTGTTCTTGAGCCACCTGGAATAATTTTACAACCCCTCCTCTTGTGATTACCATCCTTGTTGCAGCTTCAGTGTCCCTCTCTGAAGTGTACAAACTGGCAAAATCGTAATCTGAAATCTATGTCCAGCAGTGCCTCTCCATTTTTCCTTTTCCAGTGTGAAGCATTTATAATTCACCACAGATAGTTGTGGTGTATCAAAGCTAATTTAGTAGTGAATTAGTTATTATCTGTCAGGACTACTCACATGCTTAAGGTCTCAGTACTTGCTTAACTTGGCTAACTCGACTTAAAATATAACACCGCCTTTTCTGTACTGACATATTAAAAAAAAAATGTTTAATGAAGTTCAGATTGTTCAAACATTTTCCAGAAACTGTATTTGGAAAAGCTTTTAAAAACTTCATTGTTAAAACCTCAAGGTCAATCCAAACATTTTTTGATGACTAAAAAAATTAATCTGTAAATCTTGGTTTAGCTACATCCAGAATCAGATTGTACAAAGACCATTATGCAGGCTGACAATCAGATATCAGTGGGCCATCTTAGTTATTACAACAATCAATTGGTTTATTTGCACATTTCTTTTCTCATTACCTTCTGCAACTCATTTTTAAACAATATTATCAAACATTTATTCTGGAAGATACAAATGCTGCTATTAAAGAACTCCCTGTACATTGTATGTGCATATATAATGACTAAAGAGATTTCCACAAATTAAATGCTGGAAAGAGAAGTCATAATTTTGGAGCTGTAAATTCATCTTATTAAAATGTACAGAAATTTAATTTGTCTAAACTGTTACTCATAACTTTACTTACAGTAAGAGAAGTTATGAGCAAGAGATAGTATTACTTAGGCTTTCATCTCTATTATTTGATTTATGTGTCTATCTCTACAATGATATTCAATGACATTTTTTTAATACTGAAAAAAGATGTATGATGTATTATAATCATCTTACAATCTAGATGATACTATAATATTTATAAAGAGAGCTTCTGAATAATAGGCATCAGATAGTGTCTTCTCAGAACTTGAAAGATTATTTCTAATTTGTATAAGTATAAATTGAAGATATGCCCCATTATGAGATACACAGTCTTGTTGCAAGAAACCACTCCCCAAATTTATCCATCCTGCTTTTTGTAGCTGTATTTTTCAACAATTCTAGTTGAGAGAAAAATATCAGATTAATCTAAATTTAGACAGATTATAATATGTTTCAAAACACAGAAGTCACTTATTAACAATTTTAATCAACGATTTATAACCATCTCCATATCTTTCATCCCTGACTGATTCTTCTAGCCTTGTTTTCACTTGTGTTTTGGCAGCTCTCTCTGTCATTTTCTTGATGAATTAATCTGATAGTTTCACTTTGCCCTCCACATATCCCATTGAATGTGTTTTTTGGTCCTTTCTCCTCAACTTGTCATATTCCAAGTCTTGCTTTCAAAGTTTCTAGCTACTGAACATATTTTAATTGAATAAACAATATAAACATCGTGTGTGTCTGTGTGTGTGCTGCAGCATCTGATGTTTGCAAAACCATAAAAGTTCAGTCTGCAGCTTCTGTAAATCAATGCTGAGGCTAAGGAGCTTCAGTGTGATATAATCTTGACTATCACCTCCTCTTGATGCTTCCAAAATCAAACTTTCTGGCTGCAACTCTCTAATTTTAATGATATAACTTGACTAGATAAAGAACTTCTGCAGTTCTATAAGAAAACTACAAACAGCAGCAGAAAAAAAAAAAATACAACTGAAACCGCAGGGCTATGCAAAAAAAAAAAATAATTCTATAATTCATGGCTTGAGTATGCCATCTCCAAGAAGATAAACATTTGCACAAAGGAATTTTGTTAGGAGCTGACAAGAAAGTTTATGTAAAAGCCTTGCAGTCATGTTCACAGTTTGCAAGTCAATCCGATAAGGCAAAAATAAGGAAAAAATTTAAAGCATCAAGAAATAACTCATGGAAAAGTGGATAAAGTTAGCCCATGCTTAATATATACATTGAGACCAAGCTCATCCTGTATGAACACACCTCAGGCTCAGTAGTGTACAAGATTACTAAAATAGTAATAGAAGTTGTAGCAGTAATAATAATAATAATAATAATAATAATAATAATAATAGTACCACGATTTAGAAAGTGTGCACATTGTCTGGCTATAATTCCTGAGAATCTCCCTGAAAAGACTGTCTTCTCTGTCTGAAAATCAGTCACTGCACCATTGTAGTAATAAGATTAATTTCTTAATATGATTGACAACTATTATTTCAAGTAGTCATATATTCAAAATAAATTTAATAATATGGAAAGCACTGAATTGGTGTGGAAGATCATGAAAGCCAGAATAAAACACCAGAAAAAGCCTTCATAATTTTCCCCTTTTGTAAAATCTGTCTCACACTTATCTTTGAACATGATTTGAAATACCTATTTTGGATGTTGAAATATTGAAGACATAAATTGCTATTATCTAGAATTGTCTAGTTCCAATGAGGAACTTCTCACTAAGTAACACAGAACCACATAGCTGATCCTTCAATCCACTGGTTGATGTTTGTCTATGACTCTTGTGGTAGTGGCTATAGGATTATCCTAATATCTATGGTTTTAAAGGGAGCCCTGAAGCCTAACTGAAACTTATAAGTTTCTTACAAAAACAGATGGAAAAAAGCTGCTTGAAGTCTAAAGAATTTCCAGGAGCAAGTCCTATAATGCAATTGAACAGATAAACCATATTAAAAAAAATTGTAATAGTAGAGATAGACAATAGAACAGTGTTGAATGGCTATATTTTTAACTCTTTTTAATATATAACGATAACAAAGTGTGCTATGATAAAGAAATAACCACTTCTCTTCAGATGGAAGGAACAGGAACTAATAGGTTAGAGTCACCTATGTCAGCCATGCCTTTTGAAAAAGGCCTGGAAGTAGCAGTTTTTGAGAGTATCCCTGGAACAGCTTTTGTAATTATCTTTTCACTAATCCTGTATGTGTGAATATTTAAAATGTCACACATCATTAGCAATAATGAGAGGATAAGAGAATTTTTATAAATATGAATAGTCTAACATTCCTGTTCTCTGTTGACAGACCTGGATTAAAACTGTTCCTGTTCATCGCAAATTTATTTGAGAATTACATTGTCCAGATTAAACAGTGGAGCTTGACACACCACAGAACTTCTACAAACCTGCAATAATTACAATGGGGAGCACAAATGAGAACTTTTCGTGAGTAATAGTCTTCCTCTCCAATAAATTATGAAATCAGATTATCCTACTTCTCCAGAGCTCTCTCAAATGGATTTGTTACCTATGGTTAATAAATCTTGATTAGTTTTTCTATCATTTAAAATAGCTTCAACACTTCCAATTAACTCAATGATCAATTAGTGTCTGTTCAGGATGCCCCTTAACTCTATTTTATCTCCAATTTCAGCCTTGTGAAAATCATCTCTGCAAGACAGAAAAAGATTTCTCTCAGACTATTCCACATCACTGTAAGAATCTGAGATATGACTTGAAATAAAACACCACTACAGGATCTCTAAACGTTTCACAGTCTGCCTGGATGCTTTGCAGATTCAAATGTTCACCTAATCAAGCTTCAGTGCTTGTTCAATGAGCCCTTTTGCGCTATTAAGTATTCTGCAAATTTAAAGATTACACTTTTTGTCTTAAGGATTTTTGTCTTTAAAGATTAATTTTGTCTTATGATTAAAATACTAATATTAATTTCTATTTATTTTTCTCATTGCTTCACTTAGCCACAATGGGTAAGAATTTGAAGAGGTAAAAATTCTTCTAAATGAGGGAGACTTAAATCTAAATTTTTAAGTTTTTTGATTCAGCTATAGGAGATTTAATTTCAAAACATCTATTGGAAAAAATCCTGTTGCAGTTTTATATTATTTTAAAAAGCTTTCTAAATCTTAAAATTTTGGCTATGTAACCACGTTGGAAGAATTTCAGGAATGGATCCCTCCAGCTCGCTATTCTTAATTGTTTTATGTCCCATGGAATTACCTGATTCCTCTCTTCTTATTACAAGATAAAAACAGCTGAGGAACTGCAAGCTAATGTTTTCTTTGTGAACCAAAGAATGCTTTTTAGCTGCTTGGAGAGAGACACATTTTCTCCATTCCTAAGAAGAATTGGTTAAACTGAAGATAAGTGAGACCTATCTTTCCATGGCAATGTGTCACACCTACTCAAATTGTCTCCTGGCATGCAAATGGGTTTTGTTATTTCTATCCCATACTGAAATCACATATTGATTTCTCGAAGTTTTAATTTAAACTTTTAAAATAAAAATGGGAGGCAGAGTAAGGCCTCTCAAAGTTGGTATTTGACAAATAATCAGGATGGGAATCAGGTCAAAATGAAGACATATTAATGTAGATGTTTGCATGTATATTCATATGCCTAAGCTTCTATTAATGAAGCTCTACAGAACAGAAATTACAGAACAAATTAATTTACAGCCAAGTGAATATGCAGGGATTAGTTACCTAAATTCTTTCAAGTCTAGAGTGGCTGTATTGTTTAGGGTGTGGATTGTGTAGCCCAAGCCCAGGCTTTCAGCTATAGTGCCATCTCGGATGCCCTAGGATTTTGGTTCCCTTGAGGAGGACAGCACTGGCAAGTCACAAGACCTAGAGGGATGTTTTTCAGGTGGCAGGTGGAACTTCAAACTCTAGTGCAACTCAGGCAATATTGAATGCCTATGCCTAGGTAACTGCACCAAGCCCTAGAGTGCTATTAACTTTAAGGTAAATTAGATATCAGTTCATATTGAAGACATCTAATTTTAGGTGATGTAACCTGGAAGAGAATTCCTAACCACCTCTCGAAGATGAAGCTTTTCCTAAGAGATAAACTGTGATCCACAGTGACTGAAAAACTTTTTACTCCGTAGAGAAGTGTGTAAAGCAATACTTTAAGAGCTGAAATGCTTATGCTAACCAGACATTTTATGGGACAGTATGCTATTTTGCTATTTTCTCCTGAAGACAAAATAATATGTGAAACAAGGCTGTGTGTGAGAAGCATAAAGTAACTGTAAAAAAAGAAAAGGAAATGTATTGCTCACAAAATATATGCATATAATTTTTAATCTCAGTTTTACTTTTTTCAAATCTTAAGACAAAAGAGAAGGGACAAGCGTCATGGGAAGTAAATAAAACCAAAAATAAATCTCAAAGGCTTTGTTTTTTTTTGCCATAACAATTTTTTTTCTGTCAAGATAATGTGAGAAAGAAAAAGAAAAATAATTTTTTTTTTTTTTGCATAAGCTTTGAGAGCATTCTGCATATGGTTTCATGACAGCAGTCTCACTCTGAGGCTTCAAACCTAAATGTGTCACCTTCCTGTCTGCCCTCTCTCCAGCATCCTGCTCAAGCAGGAGCAATGACCACGATAAGCATCAGTTTTGATTCTGATATATGTGGATACCATTCATTTCATGATGGACCTGGATCTTCAAGCCAATTGCCCACTTACATTATTGGAGTAGTTAAATGCAAAAAAGCTTTTCTTGATACTATTTTCTTTATATTGCCTCTGAAACTTGTATGCCTGTAAATACCAAGAATTTCCCATAATAATCTGCTCTGGACTTAGAAGGAAATAAGCTTTCTCTTAGCATCTGTAACTGCTGTGTCTTACTTACATGGCAAAATTATAAAAAAATTGGCAAGAAATATAAAAAAATGTACAAGAAATATCTGGGCAAATCAAAATCCCAAGGAGGTTCCCTTCAGAAACAAGCTGTAAATATGAATGAAGGCATTTGACAGATAAACAAATAGCTTTGCAGCTGTAATATACATACAGCTTGGAAGAGGCATAATGAGCCGCAGTCAAATCTATATTTTTACCTTATGGCAAAGTAAAAATGCAGTCATATTTGATTTGGAGAATGTCAAACAAAAACCTCTGTAACTGATTAGCTGCACAAGAACCTACATACTTCTATTTAACCTACCTGATTTTGCTAAATTGCAAAAATTACCTTACAAAACTCTCAATATAATTCTTGTGAGTTCTTTTTTTCTGAAATGGGACCTTTTAGTTAAATGTTTTAGATATTAAATGCTTTAGATCTTTTTAGAAGATTTTTGGTGCATTTTTTCAAGCAGTTGACAGCTCAATTAAGCAGAATGATTATAAATACTCAAGAGTGAAGCATATCACTCAGTCTGTCTATAAAATATAAGTGAACCCTTGAAAAAAAAAACCAAAATCAGTGAGAAAATAATTCACCCTTATTATTTAAATCCATAATTTAATCAGTAATGACTTGTATGCGTGGATTAGAAAAAGACATTTCATCAATTCTGATTTGGAGAAATTATTTTCTGCTTCTCTTATCCATAGAAACCGACTGCTTGGGAAACAAATTCAAATTATCTAGCTAGAAAATTATAACAAATATTCCTCAGATCACTATGACAATGCTTTCAGTTCACTCTTATAATGTATGCCAAGTCATGCGTGGAAAATATATTATTTTATATATCAAAATACATCACACATTTGCATGTACAGTGTATTTCATCTTTACCTAAGCCATCTTCAAAAAACAGACACATTTGGTGCAGGCAGTAAAACAGTCCCTTTCAAGCCATTATTGATGGGGCTTGTATCTCATTTAATCAGAACACTTTTTGTATTCACTAAAGCATTTTTCCTCCCATTGTGTCAGACTTGCTCAATAATCGGACCTCAACAAATTTTGCCATAGATACAACTTATGCAACAGTTCCTTTTACAAAGAGATATGAATGTGAAGGATTCTATTACCCCTTTGAGCTAGCTACCCTTCTGTTGAAAATGATACCTTTCAGCTCACCAGGAAATGTGCGTTTAGATTTCTCACTATTGCGTAATTAGCTCGTCAGTACAAGGAGCAGCCTGTGCAGCTGTGTTCAGGTGCCACTGCAGAATGACCTGCACTTCCCTTGCCAACCAGAACAATGGGGAGAGAAAACAGATAACAGGCAGAATAGTGCAGATAACGAAGGTAAACCATTGCAGAGAGAATTGATTTTGGCAATGGCAATCTTTTCCCTTGATGCAGCAGCCAAAATATAGCTAAAATTTTCCACCACCTTGTCATAAGTTCCACGGAAATTGATGTCTGAACCCTCAATACAGAGCATAGTGTGAGCCTTTCCAGATATCTCGAAACCTGCTGAGGCTGTTTCATTTACACTTATATTGCAGTCATCTCAGTGAAAAAATATTTATAGAATAGATTTAAGCAATATAGATAATCAATGTAAATATATGAACTTGTTATTCAAAAGAGAAAAAAATTAGTTGCAAACTCTTCAAAGCATTTTGTGAAATTAAGCCACTTTTTAAAATCAAATATATACATTTCTAAAAGCACTTCAATTTTTCTACTCCTCAGCATCAGTATCTAACACATAGGGTAATGATATATCATAGTGAATTTGAGTAGGTAATGCTTACAGTAGGCATGGAATGTCTGTAGCCTGACTTTCCATGAAGTATCATGAAGCACTTTCCTCATAGTTTACAATTGAATCTGGCTCTATAGAAAGAATAGCATAAATAAGTCTGAAGCCATGCTTCAGAAAAGCAAGTGTATTTCTCTACTAATATATGTCACAGAATCCCAGAATCCCAGAATCCCAGAAAGTGTAAGGTTGGAAAGGGCCACTGTGGGTCATCTGGTCCAACCTCCCTGCTCAAGCAGGGTCATCACAGAGTTCATGGCACAGGATTGCATCCAGGTTCATCTTTAATATTTCCAGTGAGGGAGACTCCACAATCTCTCTGGGCAAGCTCTTCCAGGGCATGATGACCTGCACAGTGAAGAAGTTGTACCTCGCCTTCAGCTGGAGCTTCTGGTGTGTGTCACCATAAGATCAATATTGAGACTTGTGACAGATAATGCTTTTTTGAGGAAACATTCATCATAAGCAAAAAGTTGCTTATGCAACATGTCTGGCAAAGGGTTAATCCTGTATTGCTTGTCAGCTGGCTAAGAACTAGTAAACATGAAAAGTAGATAATAGGCATGGAAAAAAAGGAAATCTATCCAGAAGTAATTTCCACCAGCTAGAAATAGTTTGAAAATACTTCATGAATGATAAGATCAAACAAAATTCTTATTCTTTTTGGGAAAGGAAAGGAAGAGTGGCAAAGATGAGAGTTAGACTTGATCATCATTGTCTGTCCTTTCCAACTCAGAATATTCTGTGATTCTCTGATTCTGTGAAGATCAGTTAAGGTAAACATGGGGTTTATGTCATCATAAAATTTCAGTTTGTGGAAATCAAACTCAGAAAAGAATAACTAATTGAAGCTCAACATGTCAGTGCCTCTAAAAGAGTGAATTAAGACCTGTAGGGTGTACTTCTGTTTAGAAAAACTATTATGTTGCTATGTGCTACAGGGACAACCCTGATTAGCCTTGATTAGCATCAATATATAAATGTCAAGGTGGGGTTTAGTTCATTTTTTCTGGTGTCAGATTTTCCATAATTATGGGAGGGAGAAAAACCTTTTATAGAAGTAATGAGAGATAAGGTAAGCTACTGTTCCACTTCTTTTTTTAATGGAATTGCAAAGGACAGCTAATCTCCTCTAAATAAATATTACATCCTATTGCATCCCGGGTTTGGGTTCAGATTAGGGGTTTTTATGTATGTTAGTTAGTCGAATCTGTGCATCCCTGTGCACCCCCTGTGTTGCCCCCCCGCGGTGGTTGGCTCCGAGTCTCTTACCATGGGAGCATCACCATGCCAGTCCTGTAACCACTCCCCTGTCCACTCCGGAGAGTTCGGTGTCTGTTACCCTGCTCCCGCAACCCCGTTCGTCCGGAGCCCTGTGTCCGCCCCTGTCGCGTCCCCGTTGGTTACCCCAGTCCACGTCACTCGCCCATAGCCTGCCCCCATTGGGCGAGGGGGGCTTCTGCCCCGGTCCTGCCGAGAAGCAGCACCTTTGCCGGACTCTCCAGAGCTGCCCGGGACCAGAGAAGACAAAGCAACACCACAACATTCCTTTATTTTTTTCTTTAAATTTTATTCCTAGAACCTGCTGAGTTCAGAGACCCACAAGGATCATTGAAGTCCAACTCCTGGCCCTGCACAAGACACTTGTAAAGATCACACCATGTGCCTGAGAACTTTATCCAAACTGTCAGCTTGGTGGTGTGACCACTTCCCTGGGGAGGCTGTTTCAATGCCCAACCACCCTCTGGGTGAAGAAGCTTTCCTGATGTCCAACCTAAACTTCCCCTGACACAACTTCACACTGTTCCTGAGAGTCCTGTCACTGGGCACCACAGAGAAGAGATCGGTACCTGCCCCTCCTTTTCCCCTCACAAGGAAGTTGCAGACTGCAGTGAGGGCTCCCCTCAGTCACCTCCAGGCTGAACAGACCAAGTGACCTCAGCCACTCCTCATATGGCCTCTCCTCAAAGCCCTTCACCATCCTCATGGCCCTCCTTTGGACACAAATAGTTTAATGTCTGTTGTAAACTGTGCACCCAAAACTGCCCTCAGCAATCAAGGTGAGGCTGCCCCAGTGCAGAGCAGAGCTGGACAATCCCTTTCCTTTCCCAGCTGGAAATGATGTTTCTGATGCCCCCCAGGACACCGTTGGCCCTCCTGGCTGCCAGGGCACTGCTGATTCATATTCAACTTTCCATCAAACAGTATCCCCAGGTCTCTTGCCACAGCTCTGCCTTCCAGCATCTCATTCCCCAGTCTGTCCATACATCCAAGATTGCCTCATCCCAGGTGCAGAATCCCTCACTTTCTCTTGTTGAATTTCCCATCTCTCTAATTTGTTGAAGTCTCTCTGCAGGTTCTCTCTGCCTTTGAAGGAGTCAACAGTTTCATTTAATTTCATAAGCAAATTTACTTAGTAATCCTACAAGTCCTTTGTCCAAGTAATTTCTGAAGATATTGAAGAGCACAGAGCACAAGATAGAGCCCTGTGGAGCCCTACCAGTGACAGGTTGTCAGTCTGATGTCACCCCATTCACTATAACCCTTTGTGCCCAACCCATGAGTTCCTCACCCATCACAGGAGTGATCATTTGTTTATCCAGCTGTGTGCTGCAGTGAGACTGAAAAGCCTGTAGTTTCAAGGGTAATCCTTGCTCTTCTTCAAAATTTGAGCAACACTAGCCCACTTTCAGTCAACTGGAACTTTTCCAGATTTCCAGGACATTCCAAATGATTTCCAGATTCCCATTCAAAAATCACTTAGAAAGGCCTTGCATTGACATCAGCCAACTCTTTGTATTCTCAGGCCCTTGTATGATTTGGTACAAGAAGATTGAGAAGTTTGTAAGTCTGGTGTCTGGCTGTGTGTAAATTGCTCATGAAAAGTTCTATATGAAGCTTTAATAATTTCAGCTTATGTATTGCATATTTTTAATCATGCCTCAGGTAATATCTATGATATAATTGTAATGTGATGAACACAACTTTGTTTAGCTGACTTCCTTTACACAAATTATTTTTAATTTAATAGATAAAGATTTAGTTATTAGCAAGAAGGCATATGATGCAGGAGAAACGTACCATGTCTGGTCCTACATCTAAGAGTCTGAAAGAGCAGCATAGAGAAAAAAAGAAGAGATTTTACTAAGATAGTAAGTGAAAGAAAACAGTAAAATGCACAGATATATTCTGAATAATGGGGAGAAGAAAAATCTTATTTATTGTATGAAAAAATAATTCTCTTCAAAACTTGTCCTAAAAAAATATTTTGATGTGTTCCCAAGAGAAATATGAATTCTCATTTAATTCGCCTTAGGTCTTCATTCACTTTCTTTTTTTTTTTAATTCAAGTGGCATCTCCTGAACAAATATTGAAGTTTATCTAGTTTTCTGAAAAGACCTTTTAATTTTCAGTCTAGCCTGGTTTTATGCTGCTGAATCACATTCCACCTTAGAACTGTAACCTCTTCACTTCATCTTCCTCAGCCAAACATTGCATGTGGCTTGTTCATAAAACACATCATATGTTTTCTGACAAAAAATCAAAAAACCTCCCTGGAAAATGGTTGGAAGATGACTGAGAAAATGTGGAACCATATGTCTGAAAGAGTTCTCAAGACCTTGATTCATATCCTGACTCATTCCAGGATCAACTATCATCTCTCATAAACATTTGTCTAACCTACTGCTACGGAAATGTCTCCTGATAGTGATTTGAAAATTCCCTGAACTCTGCTAACAGTTTCTTTTTAGCATTTACCCCAAATCTGTAATTTCAGGCCTGGTATATTTACAGAGAATATACTAGGGAGGGGTCATTCCATCTTACTACCCTTCATATAGTCTTTCCCAAGCAGTTTTTATTGGCTAGTGGTAAATGCAAAAGGAATGATAAGTTAGCTGGAACTTTGGACCAAGTAAAAATTGTTTTAACATCAGCCCTTTCAGTCCTCTGTAGTCTTTTCTTTGTCTTTCCCCTAGATGAGACAGTTTTCAAATTTCCCACAGTCATTTTTTTCTTGACATCTCATCATTCTCATTTCTTATTTTATTTAATATTTTGAAGTTGGATAGTGCTTCTGAATTGCTGAATTTTTGTTTTCTGATTTACTTGCAACACATTCTATACTGACTGTTGAAAATCTGTCTGTCAAAATTTTTAACAATAATGCTACTGGTCCAAGACAAATCTCTGTGGTCATCATCAGATAACTGACTCCAAATTCATAATGAACTGTAAAAATAGTTTTTTTACTATCAAAATACTCCTTTTTAAACAAGTTTTCCATTCAGCTCAATGTTTTCTTATGAAATCATGTAAAAAATAGAAATTTATGTATGCATATATAGGATCTTATATATATTAATTCTTCCACTTTTCATCAAAGATTGTTTTACTGCCACAAAGGAAACAAAATTGTTTAGAATTGGTTCATTCTTATCGTAAGTCAAAATTATATGAGTTCTTTCATTGCCCCTGGCCACTAGAAGTTAGATTCTGCATACCTATCTGAGGGGAGGCTTTTGTTCAGATCTCTAAAAAGCTTCAGTAATTACTCCAACCTAATTTTCTTTTTTTGTTTTGTTTTGTTGGGTTTTTTTTTGTTTTGGTTTGTTTTTTGTTTGTTTGTTTGTTTTGTTTTGTTTCATTTAAATATCTGCATTTAACAGTTAGGGAAATGGCTGATACTACTCATATTTCTTTGGCTGCCTCAGCATGACCTCAGCTGTTTCTGACTAGAAAAAGACAGTCTTTAATTACTATAGTTAGAGGAAATAACTTGTTTGTTTCCCTAATTTTCCTCTATACATATGTTTCCTACCTGAAATCTGTCTTGTTTAACTTCTGTTTTCTGAACACTGAGGAGATGTAGATATGAGCCAGACTCAGCCAAAAGACTCTCACAAAAAAAAAACTTAATCCAGCAAAAACATACCAAAACCCTGTATATGTTTCAGATCAGGTTCGAGCCTTACATTTTGAGCAGTCTTTTAGAAATGTCCTATATGTGCCCTTTTTCTTTTCTGTTCCAAGAGGGCTGCATAAGGCATTAAAAAAAAAGAATGATTTATCAGTAAAGAAAGCACATTAGCCTGCATAAAAATATAATTCCAGCCTAAAGTCAGATGAAACCAGTACAGGTATGTGTCAGCTCCTCATAAAATTAAATTTGAATAAAAGTTTGGCTGAGGTTCTAAAACATCCTTTTAGCTTCTGTCATTTCACATGGGTTTTATTTTTCAAATTCTTACAGAACTCAGAAGTGTGGATGCTTTAATGACAGAAAATGGCTTCTAACCACATTTAACTGCTTGAAAAGCTCTTATAGGCAATTGTATGTCAAAATTGTCTCCTGGTATTTTGAAGAATTTGGTGTATAGAGGGTCAAGATGTAGCAACATCTTAATCATGCCATTTTCAGAAACTTTGACCATAAGATGTTCTACTTGACTACTAAGGAAGGACAAGGATCTGTCCTTCAGCAAGTTCCAATGTTTGCTGATGACAAAA
Organism: Vidua chalybeata; assembly: GCF_026979565.1. NCBI lineage: Eukaryota > Metazoa > Chordata > Aves > Passeriformes > Viduidae > Vidua > Vidua chalybeata. The sequence goes on along the minus strand of NC_071534.1, from coordinate 10,902,838 downwards.
ATAATTCAGTGTTCTGTGCCATTTGCATTTACCTTTAAATGTTACCTCTCACTAGGTAGAAGTCTTTTCCAACGGTTCTAATAATTTAGAAGCATTGGTTTTCAGGTTATAACTCAAGAAATCTTTTTGTTTGTTGGTTATTTGGGGGAAGAAAAAAAAGTAAAATCCATTTTCAAGATCTCAGGCTGGAGTTTAAAATCCATTACTCAGAGAAGCTGAAGACCTTGAAAATTATTTCTGTGAAATACTCTATTGCTTCAACTATTGCAAAATTACTTGCTCTTGTAAAATTCATGGTCAAGTCTCATGGATTAAAATGCTTGAAGCTAGCCAGTGACTAACAACTTTGAGGTGCTTGTAGGGGTTAACTTATGAAGTTTTCCAGGTTTTCCATCATAATTTGCAGCTGCCTAATTATTGATTTAATTATAGCTGACACCACATCTTTTAAACACTGCAGCAGAGGAGAAATCTGTGCCTGGAAGTGGGCATAGACTTGCTTTAATTGTCCTGCTCTGTGAACTAAACAGTAATCTAACTTTTTTTTTTTAATTAGAAAAATGCAAAACACAGTGAATCATCTCTAATGTTCACAGATGTATTTCTAGTTTGCAAGTTCAGAGTGTTTTGTGGTGGGGTTTTTGGTTTTTTTTTTTTTTTTGTGTGTGTGTGGTTTGTCAGATTTCAGTTTGAAGTACTCTGTATTACCTTCAGTTGCCTTTTTATTTTCCAAAAGCAAAGTATAAGCTCAGAATTTTCATTGTGATCATGATTCATTTATTTTAGTTTTTTCTTGGCAGCTGATTTCCTTTTACTTGTACTCAGTAATACTGAAGTTTTGGCTCAAGGTTCAGTCTCCATATTCAATGTAAATAGATTATAGTTTAAGCATAAATTGATTTTAGATGTCTTTTTCTTAATCAGGTTTTACTCTATTTTACAGTCCCTGCCGTTTTTCTGAAGATTAATTGCACAATATTAGGACTGTTATAATTTATTATGCTATTCTAATACATTTAAACAGAAGATAAAAGGTAGTTCATCTCTCAGTCGCATTTACTACTTTAACCATTCTTTACCTTTGGATTAGGATTGAGTCGGGAGTAGTTTATTCAGCACCTCACTTATTCAAGAATAAATAAAAAAGTTCAAGACTTCATAAATTGCATTAAACATATGGTTTTCTTTATTTCTTTTAATCTTAAAAAAAATTGGTCAAAATATTAAAGCCAAAAAATTATTCATTGCTTATACCAAGTGAACATTTTATTATACCATCAGAAAAGAAAGATCTGTGTTCAGTGTCTCCTGTATTCTCCATGTTTTTTACTCCTTTGTCTATGAATTACGGCCAATGTGATTGTTGGTAAATTAGTGTTATAGATTTCTCCATTTTTCAGCACAGTGGTATCTTCATCTTTTTATCCAGGTGTTTTGGAATTCATACATGGTTAGTGAATATTTGTTTAATTTTTTTCTTTTTTCTTTTTTTTTTCTTCTTTACTTCAGCCCACTAATAACTGAGGCACTCTTTCTCAAGGAAATAAAACAAACAAGTGAAAAAAATTCCTCACAATTCTCTCTATATTCTCTGTTGGTTCTGTCTGAACTTCTTATGTATCACCAGTGGAATTACACAAGACTGAGTTACTCAACTATAGCCAGTTGCAGCTGTATAAATACAGACAGTGAAAAATTTTATCTGCAGACCAGTTATCATCGATTACAATTGGAATAATAGGTTTGACAATCAATAATTCAATAGCAATAGCAATAGCAATAGCTATCTGATGAACCTGATATACTCCTTCCATTTCCAGTTCTGTTTCAGGTTATGAAATGCCTTCTTTTGAAATGAATTTTAATCCAGAGACACCTTTATTTGTGTCTCCAAGAAGCTCAATGGGATAGCTTGCATCAGAAGAAATCCACTTTGCCCAGCATGGGTTTGTTACTTCCATTGTAACTGATGAGCAGAAGATGCCTGCTCCTGTTTAGGCTGTTTTACCAAGATTTTAAGAACTCTTGTGTTGATATATTTCCTTTAAGGCAGTTATGGTTTCAGCTAGTGACTTCAGCTTTTATATAAAGATTATGGTCCAGCAGCATTGCCAAGTAATAAGAGTTTCTTCCTGAACATTTTGCTCAAATAAGCTTTTTACAGCCATGGTAATAGCACTAATACACCTGCTGATATTTGCATTGCTTTTATGAAGCCTGGAAATGATTGTTTTCCTAGCATTTTACACAGAAGAGTAATAAGCACTGAATTCTGCACTACAAACAAGGAGGATTGGTGCTGTTTATTATCACATCGTACTTTTAAAAGGCTTTTTTGCTATGCTTATATTACTAAAGTGATGTTTTGCAATGATATGAATTGCAAGGACTGCAATGTACTATTTAGTCATCAAATATATTTAGCAGTGATCCTGTATGCACACCAGTGCTGTATAAAATAATGAGTGAACCATAAGCAAGGAAAAAAAACCCTTAGCTGGCTTGAAGGTAATGCAAAAGAATTTTCCCTGCTAAGCCAACCAAGAAGTGCCATTTCCAAGCAGCAGCATGCAATCAAAGTTCTCTTTGCTATCTAAAGTATCACTGACAACCAAGAAAGCCTAGAAGATACTATCTACCTTTTAAATGGCTGAAGCCACAGGATGTGAATGCCATGCTATTTGAGTTTCCTTTGCTTCTAATTTAGTATAAGCAGTATCCATTTTACCTCAATCATTGTTATATATAGATATGCAAAAAGCAAAAGTCTCCTTCTTACCATGTGGAGTTATAAAGCACCTGACTCAAAATGGCTTTGACTTACAATTACAAATAAATAATTAATGACATGTCTTAAGAACTATAAAACAGAAATTAAAACCAGTAGCTAAACTAATATGTAATTAAATGGTATTAAAGTAAAAAAAAAAAAAGGTAAGAATGAATAACAGATGATTGAATGAATGAAGCTGTTAGGACAAAATATTTAAAAAAACCCAAAATTGTTAAATTGCTCCTTTTTTGCATCAATTTCCCTTCATTTTGTCTTAATCTTTTCTTATCCAAGGTACAGCTTAGGTAACTTCTTCTAACTGCCAATAAAACCTTCACTTTTTGTAAGTGCCAGGATACAGAAACCCCAGCCAAGTCTCCTTTTTTCAATAAACTGTGTAGCTGCAAAAAAAAGGATTATACACCTAGTGACTTTACTAGGATATTCTTATAGAACTGATTTAACCTGTTTTACAGAATAGAAGATTTTTTTGTGGAAGAGAAAATATGTGCCATTGTTTCCGTAGTAGAACTATGTGATGAAATGTCATGGTATTCCATTTAAATTTTTGTTATTTCTCATTTGAATAACAAGCATATATTAATAATATGTAGTGCCAGCTGACATCTTCTGGACCCATCTCTGCGCAGACAAAAGTTCCTGATTGGACCTGTTAGTTTTCAGACAATGAATGGTTTGGTTTTGAGAGTCATAGTAAGTAAGAAATGTATAGTCGTATGAACACTCATGAGAACAGAAAGGTCACCCACACCCCCACACCTGAGTGCCATTCTCTTAGAGAAAATTACAAGTATAAGAGACAAAGTATGACACAGGTAGCTAACGTAAAAACTTTTGCAACAAACTTCTTTAACATTGCAGTATTTTGCATTAATGCAAGCCAGCTTCCCCTTATTCTCAGCTTGAGTTTACATCTCACATTCAGATTGCAAGTCTAAGTCTTCATACAGATTGTAAACCCATGGCCTTTTAAAGAGCTAATGTGCAACATGTGAAAGAGAAAATTACAGTAAATTGACTTATCCACTTTACCTTTAGAGTCTTTATATATCCCAGTAGAGTCTTTAGTGTAACAATAAAGTGAATGCTAGAATATTTATATTGCTAATTATTCTAACAAAAGCAAGTTGCTTAGAAGAGATTCTGCTGGCTGTAATTCCATTTAATGCAGATATATAGTCATGTACGTTGAAGACATGCATTAGAATTTCTGCAGACAGTATGTAAATACTTTGGTGTTGGGTATTTTTGCAGGCATAATTAACCTTTGTGATACTAAATTCCAGAGGCATTTGGTTCAGTGCTTATAACCTGATGAGAAATCTCTGAATAGCAGATGATTTGAACAGAAGGAATTCTTCTCAGCCTTTTGTAGCACATAAATTAATAATTTGCTTTATCTAGAAGATTAAGCTTATTTTACACAGACAGTAACACTTGGCATGTTCTAATCTGATCTGCCACAATTAGCATTTACATATATTTGCAATGTTTTTAGGATCTAAATATAAATTTGCTTTTTCCAGAAACGAGGAGAAGCATTTCTCTAACATATAGATTGCATTGGGTAAGTGACTGCATGACATCTGGAAAAGGCAGAATGAAGGGCATGAGACATATGTCAAAGAAAAATAGTCCTATGAAACTTTACTATATAAGAAACAGAAATTACTAAATATTGGATTCTTTACTTTTCTTAATTGTACTCACTTTTCAGAATCACATAGTACTGAAAGGATTTATGGTTTTGAATGTCTGAATTTTGAGAGTTTCTTATGCAAAATTAACCCCTTTTCTTCAAACTCTCACAAAGCTGAATGTTAAAACAGATTATTTTATTTTATTTAAAATATTAATAATTGGAATAACCTTCATATACATAGCTATCACTTTTTCAGTGCCATAATAGAAACATAATATCTATATTTTAATTCTTGTAAAAAGTTTATTAAATAAATATATATGATTTTACATTACTACTGATTGGTACTTGCACCATAGAAATACTTAAGAATTCAGTTCAAACACATGTATAGATAAATATATATATACATATTTATATATATATTAGAAGACATGACAGAGTCACTGCCTGAAAAAAGTTTAGAATTGAATATAAGGCAAGACTAGAGGATGAATGCAGACTTGCAAGGAAGTACAAGGATACAGTACTGGTCAGCACAGCAGGCAATGATCTCAGCAGCCCAACTTAAAAGCTTCACATTGAAGAGATCAAACAAAAGTTATATGTGATTATTCAGCACCAGGTGAATCTTTGCGCTAGAAATTTCAATAGCCTGTGGCTTGGGAACTGTGATAAAGATCTTTAAAAAAATAAAAAGGAGACAAAAATAAATACATTTTAAAAAGAAAATGTTCTTTTATCTACTTTCAGATCCTTTTGATTTCTCAACTCTTCATTTTCCCTTCCCAGTGGATGGATGGAAAAAAAGTTTATCTGAATGATCCTAAGGTAACTGACACTGTGGTGAAAAGATTCCAAGAAGAGTTAGCAAGTTTTGAAATATTATACCATTAACTGTAAAAATCACAAATGTTACTGGATGCAAATTAATGTAGCTTAAAGAATGCAATCCAAAGTGAACTTCCCATATGAAGCAATCAATTTAATCAACATGTTGTGGATCTAGATCAATTTAGGAACCTGTGTGCTGAGAAAAATACACTGTTTATGCTTTGTTCTAGTGACAGGAACCCAGATATTCAAAGGTGCCTGAATATTGACCTTATCTCAGACTTTTGTCTACTTAAATGCAATGGATACATATTTGTTTCCTAGATCAGGAGAATCTTAAGTACAGAAATGTAACTTATGGGGTTTTGATCACAGATGAATATTTCATGTGTTTCTAAGGTTTATTCTCTGAAGAAATATGATTCTACAGTTAGCAACCAGAAACAAAGAACCCTGCTAATTCATAGTGATAGATATTGTTTGTTTTATTTCAGATATAGAAAGCATTCAAGGCAGGTTAAAATACAAGATTTAGGTTCTAGAATAAAGCTTAGGCTGCAGAGGGGAAATTGTAATTGCAAAGTCCTGACTCACCTTCTGAGCTGGAGACACCTAATCTCTCTAAGCCCTGTAACATTTGATGTTAAATCTCTTCAGTACCTATTAAGTCACTGCACGTGCCCAGAACTGTCCTATGCTTGGCAGAATTAAGCAGCTCAGCACTTAGATCATGTCTGAGCTCAGGGCAGATTGAGAAACTTGGAGGAGAGAAGTCTGAATCACCCCAAAAGCTCAATGTATTAAACATTTCCAGAGGCCATAGAACATGGCAGTACCGTGCTCTTCACACACAAATCTAAAATAGGTCAGTTTTAGACCACAGACAAAGAGAAGTCTTTCCCTAGTTTCTCATGCAGAATGACACACTACTTAGTGCACCCACTGAGTAGGCTGTACTCCCAGATTCTGTCCCATCCTATTCCTAAAAGCTCTCAAATGCATTCCATCTTCAGTCTTCATGTCCTACTCAGACAATAGTCTACTGAAGTGTAAGAAATCTGCATGTCTCTTTTGAACAAGTCCCCAGGCAGATAAGAATGAAAGATATACTGGACCAGAGAGAAAGTGCAGAGTAAATTTGACTTTATAGTCTGATGGTTAGACCGCCTTGGAAGACCTTGTATCAGATTCATGCATCCAGGAATACTTCTATATTAAGTATGAAGTGGGTGTTTTACATTAAATGTTACTTATATTTTATTTTTTTTTATGTTACCTGGGACCTAATACTTCAAGATCGCATGATAGAGTCCTTTCTTTTGTGCCTCTGATGTACTCAGTAATGTAATATCAGAAAATAATTTTGCAGTTGTTCATAACCCATGAAACATAAGACAGAATTTAGCTAACCTAAGAATTTCCTAGCATCCAGAATCTGATATCAAAGGACATCCATTTATTCAGTGTTCAATTTGTTCAACTGAGAATCTGGCCCTTCAGATAGACAACTCTGATTACAATCCAATTACATTAAATACTCAACAAAGTTCTTTATTTTCTCAGACTCTCTACATAAATCTCTACACATGAAAATAAACCCTGACTTGACTGTAGACAAAAACACAAAAATAAGCAAGTAAAAATATAAAAATTATTACTCTTAGTTCTCTTAGCTATAGGCAAACTGATCTATAAGTCACTGGAGTTTAGCTCCAGCATACTCTAATTATGTGCTTAGCTCTAAAGCCTTTAATAAAGAAAATAATTTCTTTAAATATAGCTAATTAGGTAAAGTATCTATTCTGGTTTAGCTGCATTTGGCACCAAAATGAAAAATGCAGAGAAAAACAGCTTCTTTTTCATGTACCCCTGAGCTAGGTAGCCCATTGTCCTCCCAACTTTCCAACACCAACAAAAACAATGTTATAACTAGATCAAGTTGCACTTACAAGTTAAGGGCCTTGAAATGATGGGCAAAAATGTATCTCACAATAGCCACAGACCTTTCACTACCTCTTTATATCCTCAGTCCTGACAACAGTTCTGAAGCCAAAGAAATAAATTCCTTTGCACTTATCTTGGTCCTTTTCTTTCTTTTCTCAATGAAAAATATGTATTGACTCCTTCCAAAGGGGAAATGTTATCATCTGCCCTTCTGAAAATCCTGTGTTGCTTTCAGTCAAAACAAGAAGTCTGAGTTGTCCTAGAAATGGGAATGACCTATTAAATCAATTAAAATTTATTTCTGAAAAAACAGGTTTAGTCCCCAGTACATACTAGTGCTGCATAGTCTCATATATTTTGTTGTTTTTGTTGTTTAATTCTATAAAGATCATGGCAAACCCAGGTATATGTATGAGAGGTTTCATGTTTGTTAAAACTGACCTTTTTTTGGCAAGTCACTTGCATGATGGACAACTTTAGATTATAAGCTTTTTAGGAAAGTCTTTTATTACTGTGCTCTCAGTAGAGGTACAGTACAATTGTGTTCTGATGCACAATTGATATTCACGAAACATTAAGCATAAAATTTTGAGGTAGTCTACTGAAGTTACAGGCAAAGCTTCTTTCTTTTTAATGAAGTCAGGGCCTTCTCTTTAGTACATTATTACCCAAATTTTAGGTATAAATTAATCTGAGTAAAATATACAGCGTGACAGCTGTCTGATCATCAAGTCCAAAAAAGGAAACAAGGAAAGTTCACAGTATTTTGAAAGCTATGTTCTATTGCTCTGTTACTTAGGAGATAACACCAGTAGGTGCAGCCTTATGACAAGTACCCCCTTTTTTTTTTCCCATGCCATATGTCCACAGTGGAAGTAGCTGAGAAAAAAAAAGTCTTGTTGATTGACATGCATTTTAAACTACTTGTCAAAACTGCACAATTATTTAAGTAGCATGCATGTGCCAATCTCCAGATTTAAAGGAAATTTTGAGCCTAACAAGTAGTAGTGTTTGTCTACTTCATGGTAAGAGATTTTATAGAAGAACCAAAAAATAAAATGAGGGTAAGAGGAAAGCTTGTTAAACTGCCCACACTTTGCCTTTACATTACTGTAGGTGATACTGGGAAAACTACTAAAAGAATAAGGTGCCATCTATTTTCTATTTTAAGACTCTATTTTTATTTTTCTAAAGATTTTCTAAATTTACCTGGACTTGTATTTTTACAAGAATTTTCAGCAGCAGCAGTTATTTACTTCTAAGAAATAAAATTAAAAAAAAAAAAAAGAGAGGAAATAAGAGTGTTAGTATGATGTTAAAAAATTTAAGTACCTGAGAAATGTTTCATTATTTCTCATTCTAATTTTTGGTGGTCATCCTGAAAGCTAGCTCACACTCCTGTGTTAGGAGTGAGATGTGGCCAAATCTTTACATGACTATGAAGGTCCTCTGAGAAATCTCTGATACATGTTCAGGAGACATATCTTAGTTGTTGACAAAAAGTTAATGTCCTATCATGTAAAAAGAAGACACCTCTACAGTGCTGAGTCTTCCTCATTGAGGTAAACTGAATTTTTCACATAAATAGTTTTATTCATATGTACTTTAGAAGGGAAATAAATATAAAATATTAAATATTATATTTAAACTTTATCAGCAAAAAATAAAATTTTAATAACAAAAATCTGTTAAGTGTTAGCCTGTTATCAGTGCAGTCTTTACTATAACATCTATGAGCAAGTGAATATGATTAAAGTCCACAAATTACTTTAATGTCTTATATTCTTTAGCACTGAGAATTAGACCTTAAACCATTAATGTTCTCTATTTTTACACACAATTGTAAAGCTTTTCATTTTCTTTCTCTGTAGCCTTCAAGTAATGATATCCCTAAATGAGATCCCTTAAGATTCAAGATTAGGGTATCTTTTTACAAACGAATATTAATTGACATGCTAAAATGCAGCATTTCAACAGCTACCACACTGCATTTACTTAGAAAATCTTATCCCATTCACAAAGACCACAAAAGGGAAAAATTATAAATTATAAGGTCATACAAAATTACAGCAGTGTCCTGGTTAAAATTGCTTTATAAATCATGTTCTGAAACAACCCATATTCCATTTTCCTAGAAAAGCTGTCAGTCCATGGCTCGGACAGGTGCACTCTTCATAGAGTTAAAATCAGCTGGATGGGAAGGACCTAGATACTGATGGTGAATGGTGACACATCCAGCTGGTGGCCAGTCACTAGTGGTGTTCCCCACGGCTCAGTAATGGGTTCGGTCCTGTTTAATATCTGTACTGATGATCTAGAAGAGGGGATCAATTGCACCCTCCGGAAGTTTGCAGATGACATTTAGTTGGCTGAGAGTGTTGACCTGCTGGAGGGTAGGAAGGCTCTGCAGAGGAACCTGGACAGGCTGAATCAATTGTATGAAGTTCAACAAGGCCAAAAGTTGAGTCTTACACATTGGTCACAACAACCTCCTGCAGCAATACAGGCTGGGGGAAGAGTGGCTGGAAAGTGGCTTAGCAGAAAAGGACCTGGAGGTGCTGGTTAACATGAGCCAGCGTGTGCCCAGTTGGCCAAGGCCAATGGCATCCTGACCTGTACCAGACATTCTAGGCTGAGTCCCGCAGGGTAACCCTCAGTTGGCTGGGGGTGCCTGGATAGCGTAATTAAAATCCCCACCAGGAAGACGGAAGGAGACTCTTGAGCTGCTGGAATCCAAGGGGGTTTATTGAGGATTGATCGAAGGAGTAAGGAGGCAGAAATAGGAGCAGGGAGACAACCACACTCAGGGGAAACAGACTCTGAGAGCCCCAGGGAAGGAGGGGAGTATATAACTGGGGAGGGAAGGAGTAACTAGGGTACAAATGATCCAATGGGAAGAAGGTGTAAGGGATGGGGTAACATAAACTGGGCCAATGAGGGGAAAGGGGAGGAGTGGTTTACAGAGGGAACCATTAGAAACAACGAGAATGGGGAACTTTCCAGAACCTGGGGAGATGACAACCACAAACTGACAGGTGATGGGCATGTGCTCATTTGCACTGGGGGGCAGAGGACTCTGGGGAAATGCCTTATGCTAAATGACTGTAGTTACCCATGGCATTCCCACACTGACCTCCCCACAAGAAATACTGTGGCCAGATGGACTGGCTGGGCCATTTTTTCCCTGTGCTCAGCACAAGGGAGGCCACAACTTGAGTCCTGTGTCCAATTCTGGGCCCTCATTACAGTATGACATTGAAGTGCTGGAATGTCCAGAGAAGGGCAATGGAGCTGGTGAAGGGCCTGGAGAAAAAGCCCTATAAGGAGCAGTTGAGTGATCTGGGCTTATTTATCCTGGAGAAAGGGAGGCTCAGGGTGACATTACCACCCTCTACAAGTACCTGAAAAGGGGTTGTAGCAAAGTGGGAGTCGATCTCCTATCCCAGGCAACAAACAACAGGACAAGAGGAAATTATGTCAAACTGCATTTTCTTGGAAAGAACTGTTAAATATTGGAATGGAATGCCCAGGGAGGTGGTGGAATCACCATCCTTGGAGATATTCAAGAAACAACAGGACGTGACACCTTATGACACCTTATGCTGTGGTCCAATTGTTATGGTGGTGTTTGATCAAAGGTTGTAATCAAAGATTGTAATCAATGGTCTTGGAGATCTTTTCCATCCTAAATGATTCTTCGATTCTGTGATTGTGTGACCTCTGTACAGTGTTGAAGAACTAAAATGTGTGTAGATAGCATGCAGATTGGTGGGTACTCACATGGACATTGCCTTATAGCTTTCAGAATCTACTGATACAATTTTACAGATATTTTGTCCAATGGTAAAACTCAGTTATCTGGCTAGCTATTGTAATCTTCAGTGCAGCATGCATCTTTACAACTGTTCTCTGGGGTAATAATACTATAAACCAAATCCTTTAAGTGGAAAAGAATAGCAAATATATAGCTTAAAAGTATTTTCTAGTTTGAGATATATTGCTTCTTTTGGTAAGGCACCATAATAACTTCAGGGTGCCTAAAATTTGCTTAGTTTGAGTTATGCAAGTATTACATCTTAATTGAAACTTGATTAAGGAGCTAAATAATATTAATGAAATTTACATTTTTGCTTTATGTGGGTTCTCAACTGTAGAGTGACTTCAGCTGCAGAGATCTCTCTTGCCTGAAATAAACCTTCTTTTCTGTACTGGTTACTTTTGACTATCAATTTCTATTTATCATTATTTCAGAGTTATCAGATCTGAACAATTTTCTACAGCATTATTTCTACCAAATATTTCCTACACATTTAGCAATTTAAGTTGTTAATTCAGGGATTTTTACATAATTACAAAGGTAAGGAATTCAATATTGACCTATTCTAAGTCTAATTCAGTAGTTTACAATCAATGCATGAATGTATGCCAGACTTGAAGGTTTTGAAGTAACTCTTGTAGAAATCTGCAGTCTATGACTAGCTTGTTTTGGGTTTTTTTTGTTTGTTTTTTTGTTTGTTTTTTGTTTGTTTTTTTTTTTACCTCTCATCATAGTTAATTGTAAGGAAAATAGAAACATTTTCTGTTCTAATTATGCTTCTAAATGAAATTCTAAAGAGTTGACAGATAGGAAAATAGTATGTTGATATACCATTCCCAAATCTGAAGAAAAAGCTACCTTGCAAACATAAATTATTTCCTACCTATTGGTGGAACTGTGTACAGTTTAAGAGTTAATTCCAAATGTCTGAAATAGCCATCTGTAGCTTTTATGTTGCAGCTCAAGTGTTCTTCCAGCACATTCTGCTCTGCAAAAGTGCCTTTAATGGAACAAGGCACTTTCTCAGAGGCAAGCTGTGAGTAGGTGTTTAGTACTGCACCAGAAAAGACCCAGGGACAAGGTATTCAGCAATAAGGCAGAGGCCTAACCTTTCCTTCCTGTCATTCTAGTGTAAGGGCTGTTCAAGATTCTTTAGAAACTTAATTTCAGAAAGAAGCCAAATCCAGGTCTAATGACCCCAGGCTTGTCGATCACCCTGTTCCCTTGGGGGATCAGTAGAATCACAGAGAATATACATTGTCTGAAAAGAAAAAACATTCTAGTTTCTTCTCTTCAATAGGATGCCCTGCCCACTCTTCCATGGTTAGATATGAAGTATCTGAACTGGTTTTGAAGATGATGAGGACTTGGGTCTATGATATCAGATCACTGGAATTAAGCTATCCTACTCTGTTTTCTGATCTGGTCAAGTTATTTATCTGTACATTAACTAAGGTTTAATTTATGTTAATTTCTGAATATCAGTAATTATAAAGTATCAGAGTGGTCCTAGAGATCTGTATCAAGCTGTTGGATGATTGACTATCCAATAGTAAAATATAAGAAAGCATGCAGTAATCACGCACAGGTGGCTGGGCTGCCACAAGGGAATTGCGATGCTTTAGATGGTTTTTTACCTTATAGGGTATTTTCCCTATTAAAATTAAATGTAACTTTTTTTTTTTTTTTACTAGGAGTAAGTATGAATAAAAAACAGTATCTGAAAAATTCAATTTATCTCAATGAGGAAGTCTCCTCACTGTAACACTGTTTCCTTTTGAAATGATAGGACAATAGCTTTTTGTCAGTGCCTAGGGTATACAAGTTCAAAATGGTCTGATTTTCAAGTTCTAATCCAGTGAGTTTCCACTAATCTAATCCACTAATCTTCCACTTCAATAGTTGGCAACCCATATAGATATTTGGCGTATCTGTTAATATCTATTCACCATACTTATTTATTTATTCATTTATAGAATATAGAGTTGGGTAGCTAAAATTGGGTAGACAACCTTGCTTGAGATCACTTCTATATAAAGACCAGAAATTCATTTTCCTTTGTTTATCCAGAGGAAACAGACAACTTAAGTCTCCCCAATAGCAAATATAATTCAAAAAAGTTAAGTAATCAAACCTATTTCTTCTCAAAAAAAGAGGTAAGTATTGCATTTAAAGACAGGCAAAAAGGTCAATTGCTTTTATTGACTATTTTAAGTAAACCCTTTCAGGTATTTACTTGATAGGAAGAATTGCTCAGCAGAACAGTTAAAAGCAATTTCTAGCAGACATAGATAAAAAGCAAGCTTGTAAAGACCAAAGTCCAAAACAATTTGAATTTAATCTTTGACTACTGACAGAAAAGCTACAGTGACCTAACATATAAGCCTAGATCACCCATGATGCACAGCAAGCAAGGAAAACATTTTTAAAACAAAAAGGGTAAAAAAAATAGAATGCTGCCTTTGTATGAATAATTTGTTACATACATCCATGGTGTCATAAAACATAAGCCAGAATGCACTGCAACACTCAGATCTGCGTATATTTCAGAAATCAGGTATTTCAGCAGCTGTACTAAGTCACTCACTAGCACTTTGTGTCAAAATGTCAATAGCCTCAGCTGCAATTCTGCTTTTCTGCTGGGACTTGTCCTTTTTATCCTTTGAGGTTCATAGAGAACAATTCTGAGGTTTAGTGGCATCAGCAATATCTAGATAATTCCTAAAAAAATAATTATGGTAAAGCCTCTGACTGGAGACAAGACTTCCTGACATATTTTCCTTTCTACAAGTAACTTCTCAAGGCAAATATTTTCTTCCCTTTTCATGTACTTCAAAGTTTTTCTTTCTACAGTCTCAGAATGCTCTGAAAATTTGCTTATATTGAAATCCAGGTGTGCCTTCCACAAAAATAATTCTGAATTGACAGGATAAAGTAAATTGGATGGATTAAGTATATTGTGCTATTGTCTGAAAATTCTTGTCCTATTATCTAAGCCACTGCATGAAAGTCCAGCAAAATATTGGATATATTATGGAGCAGGGATGATTTCTAGGTATCTATATGAAAAAGTCTTGCTCTACTATCTGCTAAACAAGTACATTGGTAACAACATATCCAGAGAAAGGGTACAATTGATACAATTCATGTTTTTGCTGAGCCATCTCAGAGTCATTTTCCACAAAATTCCTTCCACCTCCAAAGAAATAAAGGTACTTTATTAATCAACAAATACACCCCTGTTTTTCCCTTGGAAATTTCTGAAGTCAAACCAAAAGTCAAATATGACAAGACCCTGAACAAAGCTAAAATTGATCTGGAAAAAAAATAAGGGTTTTTAACATCAAGGGTTTTTAACATCAACATATATCCGTCTAGCAGTTGTAAAGCTGTTTACACAGACTGAAACTGAATTAATTCAGGATGTACCACTCAGTCTAGTGAAATTTCAGGTTCCCAATATCTTTGAAAAGTCAGCTATACATGTAATGCTTTTCATCATCTATAACAGACTTATGCATGGTATCCTTCAGACAAATTTCCTTAATTGTTTGTAACAGTAATTAAATAGCAACCTGAAAATTAAATTACATCTTCAGCTGTAGGAATATTTTAGTTAAAATGATTAGCCTTTTCCTGTTCATGAATGGCTTGAGCACCACCAATTTCTGTATGTGTATCTAATTCTAATTACCACACTATTATGCAGACAAATTCCATCTCAGGGATGGACAAGTCAGTCACAGTTGTCACGTATGTCATGCTAGCTTCCTAATGATTATGGTCTGGGAGAGAAGAAGTGTTGGTGGGAACAAAAACAGAATAATTTTTTTTTTCTGATGAGAATTCCTTGGATAAATATTTCTAGCAAAAATTTCCACTTGCTAAAATTTTCACAGAAAAAAAAATTACAATCTGGTGCATATTTAATTTGAAAAGGCTAAACATCAGTTACATGTACAGAAAGAGAACATTAAATACAAAGACATGACTAAAATCATTGGTGTGCAATGTAACATGCAGCATATATGGTTATTCATCTCCTGTTCCCTGCAGATGCTAACAGCTGAGGCACAGTGTTCACTCAGCTGGGAAGAAAATAGTTTTCAAATCATTCTGGGAGAAGGAAATTACATCCAAAGAGAGTATGCTCTGTATAAAAGAGCCTGTATACTAAAAACTTTAGCATGAAACCGCCAAATAGTAACTGTGGTTCTATCCCTTGATACTTAACCTTAGCTATTCTAGACACTATGAGTTAAGGTATGTAGATTAATAGACTTGAGGATAAATGGGGCCAATTTCATGTTTTGCTTGGATTTCTGGTTTGACTTCAAACCATTTATGTAGCATCTCCTACTCATCCAAAAGTTCCATGATTTCCTACACCTTTGTTGAGTAAACATATATCACTCAACCTCTAAAAAATCCTGAAGTAGCAACTTTGATTCCACAATAAGGACTAGTTTGACCTTCAGATAGACAAGCTGATACTTAAATTAATGACCAAAGCTGCTGAAAACAACTTTTGGTGCTGCCTAACACCTGAACTCTCGTTTATCAAAAGAATATCAGTAAGGAGAGAATTTCAAACTCTCGAATTCAATCTATCAATTTTTGTAACCAATTTTTTAGAACAGATTCTGAAATGCAGTCCTTTCTTCATTAAAATATTCTGCCTACCCACCCATCCACATGTTTCTCTCCCTCCTTTCCATTCTACTTTTGTACATGAAACACACAAATAATATGTAATGTGACTACTTTATAAATCATAGTTGAATATACAATCCTCATACGTCTGCCAGCTGGTAGTTATGGCACTAACCAGAATGGTGGAGATGTGGGACTGGGTTGTCTATTAAAGACATCTCTGGCCTCCTCACTTCTTCAGAGTTCTCTAAACACTGGTTCTCTCACTTGGAGGTTACAGTCTTTTTTACAGCAACAAATTTAGCCAATGGACTCTAGAAACACTTAATCTGATTATAGTTTTGAATCCTGTAGGTACACAGTTCCATAGGCATTTATGGTACCCTAGGGAAAGCTGCCTGTTCATACTACTGTAACTACATCCTTGGTGTGAATGTAACTCCTAGTCTTGCTGCATTTTGTTCCACCTAAGCTGTGTCTTTTCCTCTGAAGAGATGTCTTTTTCCTCTCAGTTCCCGCTCCACTGATTATAAAGGGAGTCAAAATTGGCAAAATTTTAAATGAGCAATAGCAGAGGGATTCCAGGAGTTTGGTGGGATGAAACCTGGCCACTGTGGTTTGTTTATCAATTTCTACAAGCACTTTATAACAGGTGGTTATGACAGTTTTAAGTAGGCCTGGAACAGGGTTTTTGTAATGAATGTGAGATAAACTATCCAGTTATTTATTTTGTTAATATAACCCATGCCAAGCACAGGTTCAGCTTTGACTTTGAAAAGGTTTTATAAATAGAAAAAACAGTTAGTTGGAAACTTTAATGAAAACAATCATATTTATTGCTGGCATAAGAATGGCTCTGCTTTGCTAGGACATCATTATAAACCAAATAAGCCCAAGATTGTTCACCTGGACTCTGATCAGAAAATCTTCTGCTGACCCAGGTCTTTCAAAATTTTGCAGGAAAAGACAAAGGACAGCCTACAGGCGTTCACATTTTGAAACACTATAAGGAAAAAAATCTAGGTGAGACTGTTTTTCCCCAGGAGGTGCTGATCCATTGCGATGCATGTAAAAAAAGGCACTTATACCATCTAAAGTCTTATTTAAAAGACTTTTCATTAAATTTAATGCTGGAAGAAGAGAATAGCATGGATAATCTTTTTCCCCTTAGAGCTGGGGGCCCCAAGTAGTGTAACATCAAACAGGACTCTGACCCAGGGGCAGCAAGCCATGCAGACCCTTTTCATAGCAGATACTCCCTCATTTTGGTCTTTGAAACTATTTGAAACAACTGTATGCAGTCAAATATCAAAGATGTCTCCCCAGAAGAACTTCTTGATGCACTGTTATATAAGGGCAAGATCAAGGAGGAGCTATAATCACTAGCGCTGAGGAGAAGTTGCCTGAGGGCTGTCCAGTTTTGGTGAGCTGGTTGAGCTTGTCCCACGGCACAGTGCTGCACACGATCCGTGCAGCACAGCTCTGCCTGCCATGGCTCAAGTTGTCTGTGCTCTGCATCACTCACTCCTCCAGGCACAGGGTTCTGCCAGCCAGGATCACTACAGCCTGTACTCTGAGGATCGAAAAGAAGGCAAATAAGGTGACCTCAGAAAGGAATTAAGACAGGAATTTGGAAATTAAGGCCTGCTTATATGTTGTAACACTGCTGTTCGTTCAGTCCTGAAGTGTTACATGACTTACTGGGAAGCGAGTACTTGATGAATCCTTATAAAAATATGAACTGGCTGCTAAAAATAGCATATAACTGAACTCTGAAAAGTGTTTGTTTTCTCGCTGACAATACTTTTCCAGTGATAATATTGAAATATATTTGTTGACAATAGATTTAACATTCTGAATAGCCATGTCTAGTTTTTCTCCTACTCATTTGTGTATATTTGTTATCTTCTGGAGAGTTTTTTAATGCATGGTTCCTAAGTAAACAGTTAGTCTGTAAAAGCGTAATTTTCCATGGAATTTCAACAATTGTATTTCTATAAGAATTCTAAAAAGAACTCTTTAAAAACATACATTGTATTGGTCTTTTGGGGGGAATGAAGTTTATCTTGGTTATAATCTTTGCTGTGAATTCACTTTGCTGAAAGGGATATATATTTTTCACTCTGGTTTCTTCCCATAGAACAAAGTTATCACCCTAATGAAGGTTTATCTTTTCTAACTATGTCCTTGGCTACATGTCTACATGGAAACTTCAGTACTCTCTTCTTCTTCCCCAGGTCTTCCTTGCAATTTTGTGAATTAGCTCAAATTTTCACTTTTCTGCATTCTAAATATAATATATTTATATTATATTCTAAATTTAAAACAAAATATATATAAAATAGAATATAAAATATTCTCTACTAAAAATATAATATATTTAATTGCCTGGATTGTAAAATGTGTAGGTATATAAAATTATCTTTGCAAAATAAAACGAACAAATGCAGCAAAGATAAAATATAAGTCATAAGTCATAACATCTGAAAGATTAAACTTAGGAAGTAAATCCATGTGCCAGCTACCATCAGCAAACATAAAGGGGCATGGAAAGAAACACTTGCATATCTGCCGATTTTCTTTAGTTAATGCTAAATTGCTCTCTTTTACCTAAACATTCTCTATATATTGTGAGCAAAGATTTTATGCTTATTTAATGTTCAAATACTGAGGTAAAGCTGTTCAGTAACTAAAAGGCAATTATAGCATAAACAAGAATAGAGTTTCCTAGTTCTTTACAAATGTATGTGAGTGAAATAACAATTGTTGAGCCATAAGTAGTACAGCAGGACCACTACGCTGATATTTGAAATAAAAACTTATTTGACACAAAAGTATTATTTTAGAGTTATTAAAAAATTAAATGCTTTTCAGTCATACTGTTTCTCTCAATTTATGTGGGAGAATTATCAAGTTTATCAAGTTCAAATTCAATACTTTCTTAACAGAACATATGAATTCTAAGAAGCATCACAGGTTCATCCAACATTTGCATGCAATGTATTTTGCAATTTAAGGTTTTCTCATTAGTAACATTACAGACTCAACTGAAATAAGAAAACTTTTGTCTCTTAAAATACCTGAAACAATGCAGGTGTTACAACATTTTGCCCATAACTAAGCTTTAAATAATCAGTGGTGGTGGTAATGAAAATGGAACACATTCACTACAGATGTATGTTTATGTAAGTGAAAGAGCTATAACTCAGAGGGGCCAAGAGATCAAGATTTAAAATTGTCTTTTTTCCTTTCTGCATATATCTAAATATAGATTTATATTTTTTATAAATATATGGTCATTATTAAATGGAATTTATACGCTTCTCAGAAGAAAATGTTCTAAAAGAATGGCTATAAAATACAGTCTTCTCTGACAGCAGTAACATAATGGTATTACAAATTTTTCTTGTTCATTAACTCATTTTAGCACAAAGTAGTAACACTTAACATCTCTTAGGTTTGTACATGTCCTTCCAACCACTTCTGCTCTTGATCTATATGGTGGGTTGACCCGAAATGTTATATCCCTCACTTCTTTAGCAGGGAATAGAAGAGAAAATACAACCAAAAGCTACTGGGCCAAGGTAAGGGACAGGGGGAGATCACTCACCTATTATCATCGCATGCAAAACAGACTCAGCTCAGGGAAATGTTATTTATTACCAATTAAATCTGAGCAGGGTAATAAGAAATAAAACCAAAAAACACCTTACCCTCATCCCTCCCTTCTTTCCAGGCTAACTTCATTCTCAATTTCTCTACCTCCTCCCCTCCAGTGGTGCAGGGGGATGGAGAATGGGAGTTGAGATCAGTTCATCACACATCATCTGCCACACCTCTCTTTTCATACTCCTTCCCTGTTCCAGCATGGAGTCCCTCCTCTGGGAGACAGTTTTTCACAAGCTGCTCCAGCACAGGTCTTTCCCATGGGCTGCAGCCCTTCAGAAACACATTGCTCCAGCATAAGTCCCCAGGGGTTCAGAAGTCCTACCAGCCACCCTGCTCCAGCATGGGCTATACTCTCCATGAGTGTGCAGGGCCTGGTAGGAACCCGCTCTGGTGTGGGCTCTCCCACAGGGTCACAGCCTTTTTTGGATGCATCCTCTTGCTCTGGTGCGAGGTCCCCTGAAGACAGAGATTCCTCTGCTGCATCACTGACCTCCATGGGCTGCAGGGTCACGGCTGCCTCTCCACGGCCTTCTCCATGGGCTGCAGAGGAATCTCTGCGCTGGTACCTGGCACCTCCTCCCCCTCCTCCTTCCCTGACCCTGGTGTCTGCAGGGTTGTTTGTTACATCTCCTCACTCCTCTTTCCAGCAGCTGTTGCCCAGCAAATTTTATTCCCTTCCCATGTTATCCCAGAGACACTACTGGTATCACTGATGTGCTTGGCCTTGACCAGTGTCGGTCCTGTCTTGGAGTCAGCTGGCATTGTCTCCATCAGATACAGGGGAAGCTTCTCACAGAAGGCCTGCTCTCCCCCCAGCCTCAACCCTAACCTTGCCACACAAACCCGATACAAATCTGAAACACTATCTGCTTTTCAGTTTCCTCCAGAGGAAAAAAAAATTCACACAGTGTAAAGATCAGGGGATGAGATCAAATGAAAGACTATAGACAGCAAGAGAAGCTGATGCAAAAGCAGAGAATTCCCTTTTCAAATAATTAATACTTAATAAATTCAATATTTAATTGGGCACTTGCAGGAAAAAAAGGGGGATTGGTTTTCTTAATCCCAGAACTTCCTTGTGTTTCATTTGCAAGATACTTTGGAGAAACATCAGATGGAGAAAATCTGGTAAAAGGGATATTTGACATAAAATACCTGCCACTAACAGGCTCAAATACTTTTTAAAACGAATGTATAAAACACTACTTAACAGTGAAATATGAATTCTGCTATCTTATCTCAATTTCATTTTTTTCTCAAAGCAACTGAGTCATTGTTTCTTATAGAATTTTATTTATCCCAAAATAACAAACATCCACCTAAATTTCAGATGTGTAACCAGAATTACTAACTTGGTCAAATACAATCTCACTTCAGTAGCTACCTTTATAATAAAATTCTCTCCACTCAAAATTCTTGGCTGTGACCTGGCAAACTGCAAGCAAATTTACATCAAGGGAGAGTTCACTGTCTGATACACTGGGAAAAAACATCTGCTACTTAAAAGACAGAGTATGTACTTATGCAAATCCAGGCTTATGTTAACACACATACATTTGATCAACATTTGCAAAAGAAATTTAACTATTGATAAAAAAAAGCAAGCCATGAGATGAGGCCAGTTCATGAAGTCAACAATGGGAATGAAAATAGCATGAAAACTAGAAAGCTATTTTCAATGCCTTTTCATATTTTCAATAAAACCTCATAGGAATGAAAACAATAGTGTCAATGGAAATATGGGAAATTATATTTTTAAACAAGTGTCAACTTATTGCCAATTATTCACAGTAGGTGATTTTCCAGTTCACACTGCTATTTTTCTGCAATGCTGTTGAAGTTGAATTGCTTTGGACAAGCAAATGTAAATGTAAATGTCAGAATGGTTATATGTCACAATGAGGAAAAGGTGAGGAGGGAAAATGGTATCCTAAACTCCTCCTCTTAAATATCAGTTTACTGTCCCCATAAAAAGTCAATTTACTTTTGCCTTTCCCCACAGTCCTAAAATATTCAGTCTCAGTGGAGAAACTATGGTGCTGATGCATATTGATAAAAATCTAAATGAAATGTTCCACTTTGATGGCTTAACAGTCTCCCACATGGTATAGCAAATATTTCCAAGCAGTAGTGACAATATACAGTAATGTATTTATTATTATGGCCTACTGGCATGGTGTTACTGTGCACCTTATTTATACATACTTCTAAAAATGGAAAAAAGTCTGTAGAATAGTTTACTTTTCCTTTTCCCAAGATTTTCTTTCTTTTAGAGCATGTATTTTCATATTTTCTCAGGTCTTTGCAAGAATATTTTAGAAAGTAGCAACAGTTAGAAAGTAAGAAGCAGTGATGAGGTAACTCATTACAGTGACAGAAATTACAGCATGACCAATTGACTATTGTTCAAAAAGAAGATCAAAATTAAGTTCTTCACTGTTCAATAGCTGTTTTGTAACTTGCTATAGCCATTAGTATTATAGTATTTTCATACCATGCCTTTTGATCTCATCTTGTTTTCCCTGCTCCATTGGTTCCAGCTCTCCTCTGTACCAAAACTAAAATTTGGGCAATGAGGCTGGAAATACAAATTTTTCCCTTCATTGTTCTTACTTATAGAACACATTTTAATATTTATAACAGATCTAATTGGTGCTAATATTTCTTCACAATAGAATAATCATCACACCAAGATTATTATGTTATTTAAATAATTGTAAAAATGAATGTCATGAAAATGTCATGAAAATGTGATAAATCATAGCCTTGTAATGAAGATGTGAGCCAGTATGGGCTCTGACGGATCTGAAAATCCTTTAATCCTTCAGAGGACAGTGGAAGACAGAAAGTTTCTTTGCAGTTTAGACAAAGCATTTCTTATGTTTACAGTGGGGTCCACTTGGAGAATTCTGTGATCATTCTTAAATGTTTATTAGAGCTTACAAAACTCTACCATCGTGTTATGGATGTACAGCTGAGTTATTTCAACAATTTTACTCTACATTTAGGTGTTGCTGATTCAATAATAACTCTATGATTATCCGTGCAATGTAGCAAAAAAATAGAAAATGTGATAATGAATCTAATGTCATGGTGATGAATTAGATACTTTCCTTTTCAAATTACAGAAATAAGAGGGGGAGGAGTGATTGTGGGGTAGGAGAGTTATATAAAATTTTGTATAACCAGTTATCTAAAAGAATGGTCTCTAATATTCACTAAGGGTTTTTTGAATAATATTCACCTTCAACTCATTTTTTTTCCTTTTTCTTGCCAAGAATAAACAGAATTGAGGCATTTTTACTTTGTTTCTAATTGTGCTTTGAAGAATGACTTCTACAGCAACTTTATATAATATTTCAGAGTTTCGACAGAAACCAGGAGAGTAGATACAAAAATCTTTGGAAAAATTCAGAACAGGACAGGAGTTGAACACAACCTTGACCCTGAGTGCTGGAAGAGGATCCAAAACTAAAAGACAAAACTTGTGCTAACCAAGAAGATCTTCAGTTACCAAACCATAAGAAACACCTATACGTAACAGTAAGTTTCTATTGGGTCCTGACTTTATTTTCAGCTTTTGAATCCCCTTTAATTTTAACTTCACTGTGTTCAGATTTCTGTACCCATTACAATGATTTAAAAATATTGGGGAAACAAAATCAGTGAAATAATTTATTGCCTATAACTGCAGGTTTTCATTATACCAATATCTAGAAGCCTCCAGCTTTAAATATCAGTCATGAGCACGTGTATTGCTAATCTTACAATAGGTGGGGCAGCTGGAATGTTTTGTTGCTACAATTTTTAAGAAGCTGATACCTAATATCTGTAAAATTACAGTTGATTTTTTTTCTTTATTGCTTTTTTAAGTAAAAGGAAAAGCCATAAACAAATCAAGGCACAAATCAGTACCTGACAAATTCTGTCCTGCAGCAATTACATAGGTGTACTAGCAATATTCATCTATTGCATCTACAGGCTGTTTTTTTGCCAAGTATTTTATTCTTGAATTCATTTGCTGTTTAAGGATGATGGCAGCAGATGGTCGAGAAGGTAACTTATTCACTCTTTAATTTGGTTTGTTTATTCTGTTGGTAATTAATTCCATACCTCAGGGCCCACTGTTCGCTCCTGTTCCCACCATCCTCCTAGACATTGGAGACTGTGCATTGCTCAGGAAGACATTCTGGATTAGGAGATCTGATGCTTTTGGTGACATTGAGAAATCTCTCAGATGCCCGGCTAGTGAGTTTTCCCTTACACACACAATTCAATCACTAGATTCTGAGTTACAACATAATAGTTCCTCCATCTCATCCTTCTATTTTTCATCCATTTTGGAGGTTATTGTTTTGCTTTTACTGACTTTGGAAGCATGTAGCAGTGTCTACTTCTTGGGCAATATGAGTTCATGTGAATTCTGTTAGTACAAGGACTTTAATCTTTTCTCTTCCTAAAGCTTCGTGGTTTCTCTTGTTCAACTAATATATTTAAGTTTAAAATACAGTGCTAATACTGTTTGAGATGAGTCATAAATTGACAAATTTTCTCTTACATCCATTAAAATTGCTGTCAAAATGCTTAATAACTTCAGTGTTCTGAGACCTGAACAAATATTCAGGATGTCTTTGAAAAATTTGAGTTAATACTTGAATTCCTGAGATCTTAATACTCGGAACTATCTTTTTAAAATTTATTATACAGCTTTTTTGAAAGTTTTGAGTAGTGATTCATTATGGATAATTACTATTAAACTCATATGAATTCTAGCATGAAACCTAACATTTTCTTAATTTTTTTTTTTTTTACTTTGATGCAGTATTTTCCACTCTTGTCATAAAGCCTCAAATTAAGATGCTTATGAAATGACATTATAATCTAATCAATTTATGGAAGATTTATTGTTTTGTGATAGGTTACTCTAAGGACTAGCTGAAAACATCTTTTACTTTGAAGTGAATAAAAAAGGTGTACAAAAGAATTTTTGCTTCTGAAGTTGGTATATTGTCTGAAAGAAGAACTGTAAGTTTTCTTTTTATATTTAGCTCATGTTGTATGGAGTAAGAAAATGCTGAAGAGAAAAATGATATTGTTATGTTATGTGGATAGACCTGCAAGTGAACTTCTAAAACTATATTTTTCCCTACTAATCCCTCTTTTAGAAATTTTTCATTCTTCAATAACAAATAATTTTATGACATCTAATGACAGAAAACTGAAGCCAAATAATTTTAAACATGAGCCAAGGCATGAATATGAGAATAATTTAGCTTTGACACAATTTAATATGGATTGTGATAGGTTTTTCAATGTTATAAATATGTTACTTGAAATAGTGTGTTCTTCAGAAGATACGCTCTAACTCGAAACAAGAACTGATGAAAAAACCCTATAGCCTATATTGTGTAGGAGATCAGGCTAAATTGGCTCTGTGCACACATCTTTATTTGCATTTTATGAATTTTGTCTCCAACAAAATCTAATCAGAACTGAATTTGCCTAGAGGTTATCAGCTTGTGTTAAGGGAATAACATTAGATGAATTCCTTTTCTTCCATATGCGATTCTTAAATCCTGTACACTAGCATATACAATGCAGTGCAAGTACTGCTAGCATGACTGTCATATTATTGTTGCTACTGCCCCTGTACTACATTTAAGCACAAACCAAGATTGCGGTCCTGCTGTCACCCACTTGATCAGCAGAAGGTTATTAAGTGAGTTTCTTGAACCATCACCCTTCATCCCAGACCCTTCTTTCAAATTAATGTGCTTACTTTCTTTGGTATATTCAGTTTCTCTCTCACTTCTGCTGTTAGCACAGAGAGAAAAAGGTTAAATAGAAGAGATGGTTATGAGTGACTTCAAATAAAAAGTAATTCTTGTCTGAAACAAGCTACTGAGAAATAAAATAGAGGACAAAATTATAATGCTGCAATAAAACCATGTCAATAAGAACTACATATATTGGACTTAGCAGCCACAAAATTACTCCAAAATATTAAATTTGGAGAGGAGGTGATGGATGTCAGTCAAAGTATATATAAACCACTTTACTTCTGCTTTTTTGGTCTTGTTTTCGGAATTATGAACTATGATGGCTTCTATATTTGCCTATCATCTCCAATAAGCAGTAAAACTGAGCTGGGCTGCTATTTAGAAAATGTTTACACTGCTGTATATCTGCAGCTAACATCCTGCATGAGTCAAGTAAGTATTTATTAGTGTTTAAAACTCAATAATTTAAGACCAAGTTTATGCCTGTCTCCTTTTTATTGCATCAAAATACTTGAACTGTGACAAATGTAACAGAAATATTAAGAGGCAGTTCCTGAGGAGGGAATCACACCTCCTTCTGCTCTTTTAATAAAACATGTTATAAATCTTGGGTGTACCTGGAAGAAACTATCAAGTCATATAAACTGTACCCACACTGAAGTTTAACTCAATGAAACTTTCTTTATCATAATCAAATTTTTCTTTTGCCACTTATTTTCTTTTCAAAACTTCTCATACAGCTTCCAAAGAAGATAGAGATGAAGTAGGAGTTATGATGCATGATAGAAAAGTATTAATATTTTTGCTTTTCAAGAGTGTTCTTAGTATCAGATATCTGAATATTAGTTACACATTTCAATAGTACTATTAAAGCCAAGGAAGGGAAGAGGACATAAAAAAGTCTTAGGAAAAGGTCAGAATTATGAAGTATACAAATGATTACTTCTTGCAGGAGCTCAGGCTTGCATGCTTTATTTAAGGAGGGAATTATTACTATCCTCTTAATAGTCAAAGTTTGAAATTGTGTCAGATTTTGTGGTTCCTTTGCTTGAATGGTCACATCCAAAGGGTAGTGGTGAACACCTCAAGGTCCAGCTGGAGATTAGTGACAAGTGATACTCTTCAAGGGCCAATATGGGGACCAGTATTTCAATCAATATCTTCATTAATCCCATGTAGTGGGATCGATTGCATCTTCAGCAAGTTTATACACTAAACCAGGCTGAGTTGTGCAGGTGACACATCTGAGGAACAGGATGACATCCGAATGAAGCTGAACAAGCTTGAGAAGTGGGTCTATGGGAATCTCATGGGATTTAACAAGGCCAAGTATAACATGCTGCACCTGGGTCAGAGCAACCCTTAGCATCACTACAGGCTGGGGAATGAATAGGTTCGGAACAGCCCTGCAATGAAGGCCTTGGGGGTGCTGGTGGAGGAGAGGCTGGACATGACCCAACAGTGGGAACTTACAGCCCAAAATACAGTTGTATCCTGGGCTGCCTCGAAAGCAGTGTAGGCAGCAGGGCAAAGGAAGGGATTCTAAACCTCTTCTCTCTTGTGAGACCTCACCTTCAGTGCTGCATCTAGCTCTGGGGTCCCCAGTACAGGAAGGATATTGACATTGCCTCCAGAGGAAGCAAACCAGAACATTCAGAGGGATACCCCTCCTTTGAGGAAAGGCTGGGAGAATCAGGATTGTTAAGCCTGAAGTACAGACTTTGTAGACGTAATTGTGGCTTTCTACATGAAAGGAGCCTACAAGAAACATGAACAGAGACTTTTTGCAAGGGCACATAATAACAGGACAAGAGCAATCATGGTTTTAAATGTAAAGAGGGTAAATTCAGACAAGATATAAAGAAGAAATTTTTTACAATGGTGATGGTGAGGCACTTGAACAGGTTACTCAAAGAGGTGGTAGAAAACATTCTAGTTAAGGTTGGATGTGGCCCTAAGTAGCCTGATGTATCTGAAGATGTCCCTGTGCATTGCAGGGGTGTTGGACTAGCTGACCTTGAGGAATCCGTTCGAACTTAAACTTTTATGATACTACAGTTCTATGAAAAATAAATGCACTCAAAGTATGCATTTGCCAAACATTCTGCATGTGCATGGCTTGCATATGAAGAAAGGAATCATGAAAGCAAATATTAAGATATACAATCAAATATTTTTTTATCTTATTTATTTGAATCATTTTTGCTTTTTAACATGAGTAGCCACTTGTAGACTTTGCACAAGCAAGATTCTCAGTACACTATAAACATTAAATTAATGCATAAACAGAGTGACGGATACAAACTTTTCCTTAAATAATGCTATACTTGTTTCTCATGTTAATCTGCAGTACACATTTGACAGACTTTTCTAAAAAGTGCTGTAATGTTAGTTAGTCAATCTTCAATCTAATAGAAAAGGATTAGATTGCTTATCACAGTAGCTACAAGTGGCTCAGGACTTTACTGAGAAGCAATATCTCCTTTAAGGTAGGGCTCTCAGTGACCATTTCATCACTGAGTGAACCTACTAATATATTATGTGGTTTGAATTGAAGAATATTTAATGTTGTTTTCTTTTTGAGCTTTTAATGAATATGCTACACATTAAAATAAGTAGTTTTGCACATTCAGTGTAAGGAATAAACATCTGAGATTGATCTGTGACATGCAGTAGAGTTCTAGAAGAGGTTTGTATGGAGATGCAAAGCCACATAGATGTGCTTGGAGTTCAACACAAGCACAGGGGTAGGCACAAACTGCAGTCTGTCCAAAACAATGTTATAGAGACATACTTACCAACTTACACAGTGTTTGGGCTGTATCCAGAGCTCATTGTAAGAGCAAAGCTTTATCTTTAGGCAAGGATATACTTTATTTTCTTCTTTTCAATACTTTAGCTTACATCCTGAAAATACTCATTAATGGACACATTCTGTGACCCCTGGGAAATCAATGACTATATTTTGTTCTGATTTCTATAGCATGCTAGACACAGCTGTAAATCTGGGCTATAAACAATGACACATTACAATAAACATGTTCATTTTCAATGATCAACTCATAATGTCTCTAAATTATAGATAATGATGAGTAGTTTAAGAATACTCCTAATACTACTGACATTTTTTCTGCTATGCTTCATGTAGTACATTAGGTAAAGTCAGTTAAACTGGAAAGAGTAAAGAGCTGAATGAAATACTGAATATCTGCCTCTTCAATTCTGAAAAAGAAGTCATTAGAAAAATTATTCTTCCCAGAAAAGTATTTATCCAAGCATTAGTTTAGATTTTAAGATAAAAAAGATTGTTTTTACTTTCTTCAGATTTGAAACAGTGAATGTTTAAAAGGTAAGTATAATTAGAAAATTAATTAAACCCTTTCTTTAATGAAGTTATTTTTTTTAATTATGACCTTATTTCTCCCATCCTGTTTTTAGATCTTTATTGAAATTATACTATTCAGTTATATGTCAGATATATTAAGATAGAATTCAAATACAATGGAGAAAAAAATTGTTAACTGACTCCCAAAATGAAAATCTAATTCTAGTCCTGGGCTTAGATCTGATTTAGATTGAGATCCAACATGTTTAACAGAGTTTCTACAGCTACCAAAAATTAAGTGCTGAACACAAAAGAGTATTAAAGCCAAGAAAAATAGACAAGTCCCACTGAGATGAACAGCCATCCTGCTAGCCAAAGTTCTTTGCCTTTAATAGCAAACAAAGGAGATGGCTCAGAAAAAGTATCAGCACAGAGCATGGGTAAGTGATGCTTCTGTCTGAGATCTGTCTCTATTTTCAGTTCACAGCTTCTGGTCATCTGCAGCTCTCTATGAATTCAGTAGTCCTCACTGAGTTTTTCTGCCATGAATTTATTCTGCCTCTCTTTGAAGGTATTGGGTCTTAAGCATCTCTAACATTTAGAAAGCCTCAGTAACCCTGCAGGACTATTTCCTGAAAATAAATTCTTATTTTTCTCTTCAAAATAATAGGCATAATTTACTTTTGTTGTAAATATTCCTTGATTAGTGCTGAACACCACTCATGACTGGTCTCCAACATCTAGCCAGAAACTATGAGTGTGACCATCCAGACAATTTTTTATCCACAAAGGGATTCACCCATCAACATCATAGTCTCTCCAGCTTAGAGACAAGGATGTTGTGTGAGACAATGTCAGCTGCTTGGCACAAGTCCAGGTAAAGGACATTTGTTGCTTTTCCCTTATCTATCAATGCTGTAACCCTGTCATAAAAGGTCACCAGTTTTTTCAGGTACAATTTCCCCTTAATGGAGCCATGTGGGCAGTCACCAACAACCTCTTTATTTTCTATGTGCCTTAGCCCAGGTTCCAGGAGGATCTGATCCATGATCTTGCTGGGTAAAGAGGTGAGACTGACTGGCCTGGAGTTCACGGGGTCTTTCTTTTATTTTTTGTAAAAATGGGTGCTATGTTTCCCTTTTTCCAGACAGTAGGAACTTTACAAGGCTGCCTAAATTTAGATACTGAAAACTTGCAAGCCAAACAATAGGAAAGTCAGGTACCTCTCAAGGTACACAAAAAAATTCACTGTTTTTTTTAGGTACAACTTAGACTGCAATCTATCCTAATGTGTCTACCTTTGAAAGATAGTGCATAGCATTAGAATGACAAACCTATATTTTTCTGACAATATAAGAACAAATAATAAACATATTATAGACAAACACCTAGAGTTTAATCATATAGGAAATAGTCAAAATGGATTTTAAAGAGCAAATCATATCAAACCAATCTGATTTCCTTCTTTGACAAGCTAATTTGCCTTAGGATTGCTTTAAATATTCAGACTCCAGTAAATATTTAGAGTCTGCCCTATGTCAAATATTCAAAAGCTATCATAAAAATATGAACTTACTAAAAGGAGCCTGCAAAAATGGGAAATCGCTGCAAAACAGTGTTCAAAACACACTTACATGGTGTTCAAAACACTAAGTTGTGCTGTTAAGGGCTGTATCTTGGAGCAGGGATTGCCAGATAACTGTTTTGAACTTGTACATATCATATCATATCATGGTGAAAAAGGCAAATCTCACAGTTAGCCACTTAAACTAAATCCTTCTTCTGGTTAATGATGGAAAGGCCTCCTCTGGAGCAGTACAGAAAGTTATGCAAACAACAGTTAAGGACAGTTAAGGTTCAATAAAAATCCTAAATTCAGGCAAGACACCAAGGAATAATGGTGTGATCAGAGAATAATTTAAAGTCAAGAAAATATGATGAGGGATGAGTTCTTGGACTTACTCACTAGGCAGCTGAGGGTTCATGTCCTTGCACACGTGAGGGGATAGAAAAGACAGATACAGGATGTTCCATTCTTGTACATAAATATCATACTGAAAAAAGAAGGAGATCTTGGGCATAACCAGAAGATAAAAATCAAAATTTTATGTATTATACTGCTACAAGGAATACTAGGTTAGACTTTCTAAATATTTCCTATTGTCTACAAATTTTCTTTTTTGTGATAGATGAGAAACACAGGTGACATCAACTGTTCTCACACTCAGCACAGACATCTCTTGCATGACACCTGTCTACTTAGAAGAGCTGCCAAAATTTGGCACATCCATCCCATCCTTTCTTTCCTTTTTTAATCTCCTGGACTTTCCACTTTCTGTAAATTGACAGAAATAATTAATGGCAGCTGTGAAACTTGCTCCCGGTACTGCCTAGCTAGCCTATAATGAACCCACCTGGATCATTATTTGAAAACATGTTAGTTATGGCAGTCCCTAACCTGCACTTTTCCTGCTCTACCATGGATTTAAGTTGGATAAGTTTTAAGGATGTAATAAAAGTTTGACCAGCTTCAGTCACAAATCACTTATTTCAACCATTTCAATCAGCTTCAATCTTCTATTTTCTTATTTGTTAAGCTAGTTTTGTCTCTGGGAACTAAGCAATATCCTCAGTTCTGAGAAGAAAAGACCACTAATTGCTGCTCTTTGTACTGGTATAGCTCTTTAAAAAATGTCTGGGAAGCAAAGCAAAAAACTTCTAAAAAAGTGCTGGAACAGTGAGTATCTGACAGTTCTATCTGGCTTTTGTTCATTTATAGTTCTAGACATTCACAGATATTCAAGACAATTAAAATGCAGTTCTTGGGGGAAAAAAGGGATATAATTTTTTGGGACCTACTTAGCAGACTCATTCTTTTTTGTAAGTACAGTATTTCAGACTAAATTGCAAAAAACAGTGTAGACAAAAGTTTATTTTAAAAAACCAAAGAAGATATAGATAATCCAGAAACAAGTATGCTGGCATTTAAAAACTACATTTTTAAAAAGTGGATGAAGAAAAAATTCAAATTCTGTTTCATTCAAGTTGGTAAGGAAAGTACAAAACTAAAAGTTTCAGTGCACCATTGGGAATTCTTTCATATCGCTATGGTATGCTTTGTAAGAGATCTGTAAGGAAATAAGTGGCATAAGCACTGCAGGAAAGGAAAATCATATAAATGTGCAAGGGAAAAAATAACCTATTTTAAAATAGTGCTAATTATTTTCATGCTGTTTCTCCTTTGCTACCTTCAATATATGCTGTACCTCTCTATCCCAATTAAAGTTAACAGTTACATTACATCTAGTGTTCCCATTTTGTATTTTACTTACACATAAGGTATTATATTTTACATGTGTAAATCTGTATTGATTACACAAAAATCCTAGCAAATACTCTGAACAGACTTTCACTACAAGACTGATTTATGGTTCTTGTAACAAAGTTTTGGCAAGCAGCACTCATTCATTTCAGTTTTGAATTAGAACCAAAGAAATCTCACCAGTACTCAGATTTTTATCTGGTGCCAGACACTGGGATAACCATGCTGATCTCTGCAACCAATTTAATTTCTGAATATAAATCTAATGGAACCAAATAAATGGGAATTTTGAGTGAATTGCGCTGTATTTTAATCATCACTTACTATTTAAATGGTTAATGAAAAATCAGTTCCTCAAGGAGAAACAGTTTCATGCATGACTTCATTATACTTTCATTTTTTTCTCACATACCAGAAATAAGACCGCTCTGCAAATAGGCTGTTAATCACCTAAAACTAAATGTTAATCCTGTTAACCTACTTCCAGTGTTTAAATCTTGTTATGTTAATGTCATAGCAATAATAAAAAAAAGATAAACCTTTTTGCACTCTCAAAAATGTTTTCTCAGAGAGCTATTCACTGCTCTCAGAAAATACTGTGTATTTGCAAAACAGAAGACTGCTTTCATCTGTGTGCTTCCAGTAAAGTTGAGCTTTCTGTAACCACTTTTCTTTTTTTTCCCTTTCAACTTGCAATAGGCTACTTTCCAAGAATCTGCTAACAAGTGCTAACAAAAATCAAGATCTCTCCTGAAGCTGAAGCACATAGAACACTCTGTAAAATCAATTTGTACTGTAGTTTCAAATCATCTTTAACAACCCCGACAAATGCAAATAAATGCAATCAGTTTATATATGTAGGACTGTGTCAGTAGCATGCGCTATGCCTTCAATAGAACCATCAGGGATGTGAACAGTTTTTGATGTCAAGTTTACAAAGTTGTTTAATAATTTCTATTCATGAGTATTCAAATAATACAGAGTATATATGAAACACAGAACTCAGGTGGTAATTTTTTGTGAGATTAAAATTTGTTCTTTGGGTTATTAAAATTCCCTCTCCCTGCACATTATTAACAAATTTCAGCATTTACTTAGAATTTGTTCTGATTTTTCCAAGTAACATGACTAGCCATAATGTATATGGAAGCAAAATGGAGAGCTTTCCCCTGTCTCACACTAGCATATGCCAGAGAAGGCAATAGTGTATTCTAGAAACAACTTCATGATTTCCATAGCAATGAAGGCTCTGAATGTTCAAAACAGGCTCCATCAAATGCTGTGGAGTTTTTTCTTTTATAAATATTTTAGCATATTTTGTTTTACTCTGAAGCATAGAAATTAGACTCCTTAATCATTGGCTATAACATTGCATTACGAAGGGCAGCATTGAAAATTTTACAATCTATTGTCTCTGAGCTTTTTCAAAAGCCTAGAGCATATATATAATTGTCAGATATTGATTAGGAAAGGCACAAATGTCTGCTGTTGTTGACATTGTTATTGTTATTACTATTAAAGTTTATTTTCTTCTGTCTATAGAAGTCAGAATTGTATAAAAGTTGTATTAAAGATACGTATTTTTTACTATAGTGACTAGAAGAAAGACATCTATTCTTAGTCTGTTTTTTACAATAATCTTCAGCTAAAATCTATGCTTTTCAGATAAATTAAGCTTTGTTTTGTTCTGCTTTTAGAAGTTTACACATTGTGGAAATATATTAATATGGATTAAATGGACTTTTGAAGCACGTTCATCAAACTCACTAATTCACCTTTCATCTTTCCTGATCAGCACTGGTTTAAATGTCTAATAATCCTGTTGCATGGACCAAGATGCATCACATGTCCATTATGGATTGCATTTGTAACTAAATTACAAACTGAGGTAATTAGAATAACAGAATCATAGAATGGTTTGGGTTGGAAGGGATCTTTAAGAATCACCCAGTTCAATCCTGTTGTCCCTGTCACCCAGCCTGACATTGAACATTTCCAGTAATGGAGCATCCCCAGCTTCCCTGGGCAACCTGTTTCAGTGTCTCATCACCCTCACAGTAAAGAATCTCTCCCTTATATCAAACCTAAATTTACACTCTTTCAATTTAAAACTGTTTGCCCCTCACCCTGGTGCAACAAACCCTGGTAAAAAGCTTTTTTTCTATCTTACTTATATGAACCGCCTTTTACATATTCAATGGCCAGATAAGTTGTCAGAAACTTCTCCAGGCTGAACAACACCTTGCTCTCAGCCTTTCTTCACAGCAGAGATTTGATCACCTATGTGTCACTCTTCTGGACCAGCCCCAACAGGTCCATATTTTCTTGTACCGTATCTGGACACAGTAGTCCAGGTGACATCTCATAAGAGCAGAGAAGAGAAGAATCATCTCCCTCAACCTGCTGGCCACACTGCCTTTTGTGCAGCCTGGGGTATAGGCTTTTTGGGCTGCAACTGTATATTGCTGGCTCATGTGCAATTTTTCTGGTTACTGGTGGTTGAAAAAGTCCTTTCAAGTACTTAATTCTACTTACGCAGTAACCACAAAGATGGAAAATGAAGAACAGAGTCATAACAAAATGCTTTCCAATACAAAATGGATTAATGAGATGGGGAATTTGTGGTGCTTTGAAAATAGCACAGTATGGGGAAGATGCACAGGACACGTATTTAAACATTTCAAAGAGGAAAAAACATTCTGCGTGAAAATCAGTATATTTGGCTACATGGAACACCTTTGTGTTTGACAGTCTAGCCACACACTGGGAACTTCGGAAATCTGCTAGAATGTAAAGAAATGAGCTGCAGATATCCTTATCTTTTCTCTTTGTTTTGAAAAAGACCTTAGCACTCAGTGTTAGCCAAGAATATTCTTCCTATTTAGTGGATTTAAAAAGTGGTGATGTGGTACTGGAGAAAGACATCTGGCACAGCTTGTGGAAAGCCTATTTTGGAAGCTCAAAAAAGAAAAAAAAAGGAGTTGTGTAATCCATGGGAAAGCTAATCTTACTATGCTTACTTTCTTTTTTGTTTCTTAGCCAGCTTTCTTATTTCTGTTCTTATGCTTCTAACAATATGTTGTAAAACTGAAACATCCCATGGAAAATTTTGAAATTTTGCATGAGTCTCACTAAAAGTCATTCCTTCCAAGGCTCCATAATCCACAGAACTTGTTTTGAACCTTATTACAAAGAATTCTTCTTAATTATTTTTGATTAACACAATTTAGTAACCTCTTGCAAGAAAAGTCCCATCCAAAAATGCTCACAGATTTTGGTTCTAATTGGAAGCAGATTTTGGTTGTGTGTTTACACATCAAATGTTCTGAAACGACACATCTTCGACTGAGTGCATGGAGAAGAGGGTAGATACTGAGTTGTTTACTTCCAAGGAGCAGTAGCTTCAGGATAGAAGCACATATGTCAAAATATGAACTAAAAATATCTAGTTGCTTTACCACTATGGTGAGCAGAGGAATGATAGCAGTATTATATATTGCTACTGCAGCAGTTGAAACAAAACAACTAGCTGTTAATTAATCTGATTTTACTTAGACTACCAAAGCTTCTTCAGACCTTAAGTTCTCAGTAGTATTTAATAAAAATTACCACCATGGAAAAAGCTTTCATTGTGTTAAAAGACCATTTTAATTTGAAATTAATCTGAACTCGTTTTCATAATGATTTAAATAATTATATTACTTCTTTAGCTTAATCTCCTGATTTTTTTCTCTTTATTCTTTTTCCCTTTTTTTTTCTTTCTCCCTTATATGTTAATTTGCAGTACAATACACATGGAAGAGAAGTTGAATTGCCAACAGAGTTTACTCATTTCAAAGAGATAGCTCCACCTAGTGCCACAGTCAGACAAAATTTTAAATCTATCTTTTCTTGTACAAAGTAGAACTAAACAATTTTCATGCCAAAATAACTAATACTTATTGTCTCCTGCTGAAAAAATAAAAATTTGGACAAACAGGTGAGTGTGGCA
Source organism: Vidua chalybeata (assembly GCF_026979565.1). Classification (NCBI taxonomy): domain Eukaryota; kingdom Metazoa; phylum Chordata; class Aves; order Passeriformes; family Viduidae; genus Vidua; species Vidua chalybeata. Next base: position 10,867,067 of record NC_071534.1, on the reverse strand, counting down.
ACTTACAAAAGCAATTTTAAATATACATTCTCATTGAAGGAGCTGAGTTTGCATTATAGCTTTTTTTTTTTCTGAATTTATTTCTAGGATTCTCTGATACTGATGCCCTTACTATGAGCAATTGTGTGGAATAATCTGCTGGAGGAAAGCATTCATCATCAATTCTCTAAGCCATCATATTCTGTTTAGGAATGTTTGAGGACTTTGAATGCATACAATGCAAGAAATTGTTCTTAAATGCCCAACAAAGACTGTTCAGTAGTTCAGCAATTATGTGCAAAAGAAAACATACTTAGCAAACTTGGGTTGTGGAAATCTAATATATTTTAGCAATGGCAATCCAAATATTATTGTTTTCAAGTGTTCATTGCTTTTAAAGTGTTTACCTATGAATTAAGTAATGGTAAAGCAAATACTTTCCCTTACACGCTTGTAAATTAACTAATGGTAGAACAATTTGTTTCCTCACCCCAGATTTTACCATGACATTTGATAGTTTGTCAAAAACCTTTACCAATATAATTAATCGTATTCACTTGCATATAAAAGTACATACCTGAAAACCAAAACACTCGAAGAGGAAACGTTGCAATACCTATATTTCATGAGCTACTAGACCTGAGATCTGCAATAAGGTATCCAAGAGCACAACAAACTCCATATTATTTAGCATACTCTTTAATTGTCTGGGGAAAGAGATAAAGAACACTTTAATTCGGTTTGCAAACCTAAAAATTAAAGAGAAGCAGAACTGGGAACAGGAAACAGCAAAGGGAACTAGGAAATACTAGCAATATGAAAGCATAAAGTAACCTGAGTAACCAAATGAGATTCAAAATGTTGGGTGAATAATTTAAATATGGGACTATAATCTTAAAATAACTAACAAGCAACATTGCTGTCAGGCTTAGTGGTGGCACTAACAGTAGATAAGTTACAGACAGGTTTGAAAACAAGAGCAGAGAAGTTTTATGTTAGGTCTCAGCCATATCATAAAGTACCAAGCCATGAGAAATGGACTTATTATCTTCTACAAACCTGTGATAATTTTGGATGTCACACTCACTTTAGAGTATGTAACCTTTGACTTTCCCCAGTCTCTTTTCAGAGACCTTTAAAGGTTATTGGATAAAACATATGACAAAACAGCATAATGAAAACTAACTTTTTTCTCCAATTAATTTCTTAGATTATAATCAGTAAGCTTTTCACAGCTTTGGAAGAGTGCCATAAATCACAATTTTAATTTTCTTTCAACTCAAACTTTATTTGCAATTTATTTGTTCCAGAAATTATTTATATGATATTCTTTAAGAGGTTTGTAAGTAAGGCATTATATAGCCCAAATTATAAATTTCCATGAAAATTAGCCTAAAAATTTTAATGAAAAATTTACTAATGGTATTTTATTCTAGAAAGAATAAATATCCAGAAAATTTTTCGAAATTAGAAAACCACTACAGAATTTATCAGTGTCAATAGTTAGTTTCTTAAGTGGAGAAATCTTGGCAGCTGAATAGAATACTCAGTCCTGGGGTATTTCCTCAAAGACCTGGATATGTGTCCATTGGCCTCAACAAATGTCAGACTCTTGGCTGTTTTCAAAACTCATTCCACCAACCAATGGGTTTATGTATTGAAATAATAAATGGTTGCTACCAGATTATAACTGCATCTTCATTATAGCAACCTTTTTAAGAGGTATGCCTTTCTCATTTAATGCATAAATTATAAAAGTACATCCACGCCAAATAACATGCAATTTTTCTTCCAGTTATTGAAAATTTTCTATTCAAAATAGAGTTCCAAATGTAGTAAAGAATAAGAATGACTTGTAACTGACTTTTGTCGAAAGACTATTGATTAAATATTTTTTAAATATTCATTATATTCACATTCATGCTCATATTCATAGGGGTAGATTTTAAGTGCACATATTATACATATATATTTACATATATGCATCACCTAATCACTCTCTGCAACTACCTAAAAGGAGGTCTTAATGAGATGGGCATTCATGTTTTCTTCCTGGTAACAAGTGACAAGACAAGAGGAAATAGCCTGAAGTTGCGCCTGGGGAGATTTTATATTGCTTATTAGGAAAAATTTCTACACCAAAAGGGTTATCAAGCTGTGGAACACGCTCTCCAGGGAAATGGTAGAGTCACTGCCCTTGGAGGTGTTTAAAAGATGTGTAAGTATAGTGTTTAGGTACATTGTTTAGTGGTTAATTTGGCTAGGTTCATTACTGGATTCAATGCTCTTAGGGATTTTTTTCTGCCTGAATGGTGCTGTATCTTAGGTTTTAATTTGGTAGACAATGATATTTCTATACTTGAATAATTTACTGGCATGTAGACAAAAGCTACAGGTAAAAATATAGCAACAAATTTTGTTCACTTAGAGGAAGAAAACGAGTATTTCAAAACTTGTAGAGAAAGATGTCTAAAGGAATGATTTTTCCTTTCCAAAGGAAGACCAGACAGAAATCTGGGAATGTGTACCAGAAGCATTCACCAGCCAGTTAGGAACTTTAAATCATGTATGTTGATTGCTGGTTTTGTAATGGTAGAATTTCAGCCACAGTGAAAGTGTTTATCTTCATTCCAGAGAACTTTGATTTAAAGCTGAAATTCCAGGAAATATAGAAAAAACTTCTACTTTTCCTAACATATTTGGGGTAACAACATTCTTGATAGATGTTCATACATACATATATGCATTTCTGAATTTAATTTCTCTACTCTTAGGTCTCAGACAATGATACTAGGATATTTTTCTTATATAGATTAATGTATTTTACATATTTTCCTCTATGGCCACATTATCCAATGCAATCAGCTCAGCTCTCTGTTATCTTTAATGAAATAAATACATTTAAATATATTGACTGATCTAATCAGTCCCTTATCTCCCTAAAATCTACCTTTTCATTTTTTTTTGCCATAGTTCTGATGTCCCTTAACATCAAATCACTGCAATAGATCTTAACACTTCTTTCTTGTTTTTTTTATATTCTATTAAAAATGCAAGCATATTTTTGATCATAATTATGGTGGCAAAAATGAACTGAAAATAAACAAAATATTGAAATAGTACTGGATTCAATATGTGTTATGTGAATAGAATCGTGTGCTAATGTATTTGGGAAAGGAAGTTTTCCTTTGCATCAGAGTCCTTAGGGATGGCTCTGAAAACATCTGTTGTTTCTTTCTCTTCTGGGAAAATTCACAAAACTTGTAATATGGTTGTGTAGTCTCTAAGCAAAAATCTGCTTCTCCTTCTTTGGATCATGAGCTGGTCAAAAATGTTTTTTAGGAATGCTTCAAAAAAAACTTAATTTTTGTAAACATCTCTAAATCATTTCATTACAGAAGAGTGATGAAAACTAGTTTCATATTTTTAAATTACTTTTAGTAATAATTGGATTAAGAAGAAAAAAGTGTACCTGAATAGTTTCATAGAATTCTGAAATGCTATATACATATTTTACATATTGCATTTGTTATAGTAAACATCACTTTTAAAGTCAGTCAATTCAAATTTGGAAGATTCTTATCTAGAAATTCTGTAGTGGTAAATTGAACTAACTTTAAAGTATACTAAGAGAATTAATGTTTCAAAAAATGATTCTATAAAAAAAGTCTACAAATATTTTTAAAACTGAATAGAATATTCAAAAGCATCTAATTAAAGTACTTATAGTTTTTACAGAATTCCAAAAGCTACTGTCTATCTTATTTTTCACTTTCAATTAAGTGTCTGAACAATACCTTCTTTATAATGAAACTTCAGGGGGAAAAAAGTGAAAATATTTGTCATTTATAAAAGGGAATCTTATATTTTCTGGCAAAGTTTCTTTATTGGACTAAGCATTAGGAAGTAAAGAAAGAAATTATGAAAAAAACCCCAAAACCTCAAAAAGAACTCTAAAAATGTAGTTTCAGACCTGACACAATAAGTTATCAGTTGTTTTGTGTTAGGAAGTGAAGATGAAGGAAAGAGTGTCCTCAGTATTTATATCAGTTAAAACTACAACTTTGTGAAATACTTATCCACGGACACAACTTCGGACATATGGACTTTAGTGCATTCCAAATTAATGGGGACACAAAATGAGGTTGTCAGTGCAGCACAAATAGGAAATGTGATAAAAACACATGGTATAAAACTGAAAGAGAAACAGTAAATTATCATAGTACATGAGAGGTCTATAGTAGAGGAAGTATTTGGATCTGAAATAAACATGTTCTTTGACAGACTTTCAACATCTCAAGCTATAGATCATACATTAAACATTGAAAAGTATAAGCTTTCAGAAAACTATTAAAAAGAAGAAAGTTGCTTATCTTCAGTCCAAGTCAGGTAAAGCCATTGCTCACAGATATGGAATGGCCCCCTGATCATCACTTCCCAACACTTCAAAGGCACAGGAATATCAAAGAAGTTCTGAGACCTGCATCCTTTGAGTCTCAGAGCGTCTGTGCTTTGAGGATGAGGGTCTTGGGGAAACTGTACTGGTTTTACCTTTTCCCTTCTGATTTTCGTGAGCCAGTCATTGTGGAGAAAAGATGCTGGTGTACAGTGTGTTTTATGTGTACAGTATGTTTTATGTATACAGTAACCAAAGCCATGTTTAAATTTCCCATTTTATGCAAGAGATATATAGGGAAAATCTCCTCTTGCTTACATAGTCTTTCTTTCACAGCTCAAAAGAGAACAGAAAACATGATTTGGGAAAAGTATATGTATATGTAAAAGTATTTTTGTGTTTGCGTAATGTTTATCAACATGGATTTCTGATCTTGATTTCATAATTTGAAAAACAGGTCTAAAGATGTGTAAACTGATTTTGCAATTAAATTATTTCTTTTTTTTTCAGCCATTGAACTCAATTTTTCTGCTTAACAATTGGATATAAGAGGAGAAGAAGGAATGGAGCAAGGGGAGGAAGGAAAAAAGGCAAAACTTTTGGAGAAATGCCACTTCTACTGCTTGATGAAATTTTGAACTGTATCTTTTGTAATATAAAGACCCTGAATTTATTCTGAGATACTGACTATAGAAATAGGATAATCCCGACTTGTCCCAAGAGTGCTTGCACTTTAGTGACAAGAAATAACTGTGCACAAAATTCTTAAGTCTGGAGATCTTAAAGTAAACTCTTCAATTACCAAGTTTAATGAAGCATACAGATTCCAGTCCTTAATCTGTATTTAAACTAAATGGGACATGGTTAACAGTAGACGCCAGAGCACTTTTTTACTGTGGTAGCTAGGGAGTTTGCTCAAGAAAAGAAATATGCAGATTTACTCCATAAAATAAAGAGTGATCAGGGTATTGTTTATTGGATGCTGGGTGGATATTTTAAGTATATTAAAAAAAAAAAAAAAAAGGGAAAACTGCAGTTCTTGTACTACTTCAACCAAAACTGTTCAATGAAACTCGGTCAAATGGAAAAATTTTTTGAGAAGGGTTTTTGAATGACAAGAATAAACTTAATATCCTCAAGCTATTTTCCTAACATTTCATTCTGAATCACAAGCTCCTCAATCAGGAATGTCTAAGAGAGTATTAGAAAGCTTCAGAAGACTTAAATAAATAAAATTATTTCTGGCCAGGTTTACTTCTGAAAAATCAAAATTTGCTGTATTTTGTGGAAATAAAGTTATCCATGCTACAAAGCTCCACAAAGCTGAGTAACCTACACTGTTTCTGGGCCTGATCTAAATCCAACAGAGATATTGCCACACCATGCCATGGGAAATGCTGCAGTTTCTGCTGCAGAGGAGTGAGGGATTCAGAGCAGAGCTAACAAGTGCTGCACATACAGCCTGGCCTTCAGGCCCATCTTCTGCTGCACAGGTGCTTTAGACACAGGGTAAACTCAGACAGAAACTTTGACAGCAGAGGCTGTGACACCCTCTTGGTGCTGGAAATTACACCTCCCTACATCCCCCTTATTTTCACTTATTTAAAGAGAAAATTCCCTCTGTTTTAGACTGTAGGAATGTGTTGGTGTAAAATTGAAAGACAGGAAGGTGAAAATCTCTGCTATGGATACAGTCTGCACTTGATTTGAAGTCAGCTCTTGCACTGATGCCTTTCGCTGGTAGAAATGTTTTCTTCTATTTGGATGTTGATCTACAAACAGGAATGAATCACATGATACTGTAGTATCATAGAAACCATGGAATGGTAAAGCCAAACTTTACCATCATTAGCAGAATGTCTTTCAAGAAAAAGCACCATCAATTTGGATTTTTTGCCTTTCTAATAATTTTATTTGTTTATTTATCACTAAAAACTATAAGTAATGAAAGTAAAAGTTAAAAGATTGAAATTATACTATATATTAAAATTTTAAAAATGTGTTATATGGCTAATCATTGTTATATTGTTTATATACTGCAATGTATAGCAGTACAATGCCTGTTATTTTATTAAATAAATACAAAATATAGTCTAATATACTGCAACAAAACTTTGAAGAAATAACAAATGACAGAAAAATATGGTAGAGAGGAAAGATAATGGCTATCAAGGCTGTGAACTTTCTATTACTCTTCATATTCTACAGAAGAATGGTCATTCTATGACAATTTCTTTTAGGGTTCAGAGAAATATTACCAAAAAAAGTATTTCCAAAAACACATAGAAAGATACAAAGAATTAAAAAAAAAAAATCTTATTTTCTTTATTAACTCTCCTGTTAGAAATACAGTAATCTACTAGAACTTTACTTGACTTGGTAATTGGTAATATACAAATTGGTATATATTGGTAATATACAAATGTAAAAACTGCTTTGGGCGTATTTCTCTCAAGTGCATACAAAAGTGGATAAAAGGTCAAATGTGCAAATTACTTAAGAAAAAGAAATTCCTTCACTAAGAGAGGTGTTATTAGTAAGTGAGAAGGATAAGAACATACTTCTGATCACACTTTAAAGTGTCTTTTCAAGTGCCATTCAAGTTTTATAATTAAATTCCTATTTAACAAAGATGTCAACTAGTTTACTTAGTCATTATTATTTAATTGATGACTAAGGCAACAGCTTACTTAAATCCTCAGTCTTTTTTGTAGCAAGGTATAGTTTAGATTACTAACTTTTCATTCCACTAGGAGCACACTTTTGCAAAAGGGCAACCCACTGTATGTTCAAACCTGTTTTCCCACTATATTTTCTGTTTTATAACTCAGTGATTTGGTTACCACACAACATTTTTTAAATTAGCTCTTTTCTTCTCTTTTTTTTTTTCCCCACCCTCTTTCTCCAGTTTTGAGCTCCCTGTAGTTGTGGGCAAGCCTTCACCATGAACACGCCTCCCCTCAAAGCAAAATCTCCCAACATATATTCATGTCAGTAGAGAGCAATAACTTTCTGCCACCATTAGAAGTCCTTGAAAAGTGCCACTTCAATGCAATCTATATAAACACAGACAAATGAGAACTTAACAAGCAGCCAACTCAAGACATATTATTCCTTTTCATGCAGTCATGTGGTAGAGTTTTTCTCTTTCTGTTTTTCTCTTTATGTGAGTAAGAAACCTAGCAAGGAGATACTCATATGAACAAAGGAAGTTTATAGAAAGATATTTTTTTTTCCCCAAACAGAGCTGTGGCTACAGATTTAGTTGTTAATATTTTTTGAGACATGTTTCACATCTTCTGATGAGCAATGGGTTTGTAGCTGAGGGTCACAGACCACAAGGCTATGGTCCATGTAGCTCAGCATCTTCTGCAGCAGTGGCATTTCAGAAAGAGTGCAAGATTCTCCCTCAAACTGCCATTTCATAGCCATTAATGAAGCTATGTCTTATGTCCAGCTTTAAGAACAGCAGTTTTTGGGAATACCCTGAGTAATTCTGTGAATTATGGCAGCATCTCTGCTCTACTCTGAGGCTGATGTGTCTGGTTTTCATCAAGCAGAATCCAGGAGGCAAGTCAAACAGAAAGAAATAGATTTATTTTCCTTCTGTTTGTGGCCATCATGACTAGTTTACCATTCTGTTTCACTTCAGGGCAGCAATGAACAGCAGGAAAGAATGACAAGATAGGTATCTAGAGATTGCATGTATTTTTTTTTTTTTAATAAGATTTGTTTTGGAACACATCGTGATCTGAAACTCCCTTGCAGTAACTTGAAGTTTGGGTTATATATGTTCAGAAATACATATCAGTTTCAAGATTCATACTTCCAATATTTTAGCTATCAATACTGAGTTATCAGATTTCTTGTGTCAGCTGCAAAAATGTGCTATTTGATTTCAAAAACTCAGTATTCTTTATAAAGGTAATTTTTAAATTCTTTTTCCTATATCCAAATTATCTGCAGAAACTCGGAATTTTATAAATTAAATTATTATTCGAACTTTGTGAACTTCTTATGACCATTACTTGGGGTTTATTTGTATTTTCTTTGTCTGTCTTTCCTGTTCAACTACTTTAAATGACGAATGAGGGAAAGGAAGAAATCAGAGTACTCAAAAACTGGAAAAAGCTTCAGGGGCCATAAAATATTTTCATATTGTTTAGTTCAGTGTCTGAGATTTTCTCTGTAAAATTAGGACAAATTTCTAAATAGTCGACCTAATCTAGGCAGATTACTATGTTCAACATATGTATGAAAGGAATACAACAGAAATCTTTTCTTTTCATAGGCACCATGTATTTGCCAAGACAGATAATCCTACATTTTGAAGTGAAAGCTGTGGGAATGGACATGTAAGTGATGATGATATTTTTGCTTTTTCATTCAGAACATGACAATTCTGTTCTATATGACTCCAGTGACATTTTAAGCAGCTAAACAGAACTGTGAATTAAATATCAAATGCTTAGTTATCTGAGGGTTGCTTTTTTTTTTCATTTCTGTGATTTAAAATTCATTCTCTTCAACTGAGTCCCTCAGCTAAACCTTGCAGACTTTCCAAGATAAGTGCTTTAGAATAGAGAGCAAAATCTTCTGAGTAAATCCACTCGTATGAAAGAAGATCTCTGTTCTGAGCCTATTGAAACCTGTTTTGATTACTGAGAGTTGGTGGCATGAAAGAGATACCAGGACTTTTTGTGTTGGAAGCAACAGCCTACAATGTCTTCAACAGCAAGCCTTTTGTTTCTCATTGAGCCTATCCCCATTCTCATGTGACAGGTAAAGAAATCACTGCCTTGCACATTTTTAATTTTCATATAAAAACTTCTGTTCAGAAGATAAGTGCTACATTGTCTCTCTATGACTTAAAAACTGCACAACACACTGGTACTAATAACTGCACCTGACACCAGAAATATAAGCTGATTGTTGATAAACAGAGGACTTAATGAAACACTCTTATCTGAATTGCTATAGCATTCCAGAAATAGGAAATAAAGTCGATTTTCTTTATAAATGGAGCCTCTAATTTTTAGATACATTCTCTGAATTTTTCATAATCCTCAACAAATGAATATTAGAGATCTGCTCTGTGACTAGGGAGTTTCTTTCTTTCATACAGATGATTTTGCTCAGGTTAAGGTTTTTTTGCTTACAGAAGAGTAAGACTACAGAAATCTTACAACTCCAGAATTTTGCTTTATGTATGAATTTATGCAAGGTGTGAGAAAATCCTCACATTATTTCTTCACAAAAATCCAGACTATAAAGGGATGATGTAAGTTTGTTTTGGACAAAGCCCACAAGTGAAAGAGAAGAGAAATATGCACATTTTTCAGGAATTTACTATCGATAGGAAATTGCTATAGATAAGGAGCCAAAACAGAATCTTAGTCCAAATCTGGCCAAATGCAGAAGTTTAAAACGATTTTCTGGTCTATTTTGTGTTTTGCTGCTGAAAACAAGACAAAAAAAAAAAAAAAAAAAAAAAAAAAAAAAACTTATCCAAAAAAAGGGTCAAATTATGTGGAGAAATAAGTCCCAATGTGAAGACTGAGATATGGCAGTCATTTTTAACTTTACTAGACTTGAGAGCTGGGAATTTTGGTTTAAACATTCCAGTGTAGATATCTGGGTGTTTAAGACAAACTAAGTGTTTAAGACGTCATTATCATCAATTGAAACACTCTGTTCCATTGATAGTGCCAAGGGTGGTGTCAGCTTGGATAGGTGTCTAATTTTGGTCAATTTAATATTTATTTAAAAAGTTGAATTATTTTGTGCTCCGAGTTCTAGATAAATCAGTAATAAAATTTGAAAATATATTATTTTGTTTCTAGAAATTAATGCATTACTATGACTTTTAAAGGACTTTTACTGTTTTCCCCAGCCTTATTTACCCATCCTTGCTTTGCAGTGGGATGGACCTCATTCTTGTATGGTGTGGTACCCCGGACCACACAGGTTTGTGACAGAATATTTAATGTTGCTGTGGCTTCTGCTCTCCTCAAGTCACAGTGATGACTTTGCTATTTCCCTCAGGTTTGGATATGGAACAGAAATTGCCAAAGTCCCTGTGTATCCTCCATCTGTGAAGGCAAACCACAATGTTTTTTGGGAGCCTACACTAAGATGATTATGTATAATTAAACTCTTCTAATGAAGTCATATATCATGGTTAGCTCTGATGTATTTTCCGATAATATCCAAAACACTCTTTTTTTATCCACCCATTCTAGCAAAATAAATAGAAACTTTCCAAGTCATTCTACAGTAAATGCCTGTCAGAGCCCTAAAAGCACACAGCTGTTCAGCTCCCTGCACGGACCTCAAAACTCCACATTTTCTTTGGTTCAGGAAGTCTATCATCACTCAGAGGTGCATTGCCAGTGTAACTGCATCCAGTCTTGTCATCTGCTGTTAAATTTCCATTTGTCTTTCCTGAACTGATCATGAAGCTTTCTCTGAGGTTACCTTGCTTCTGTCTGATGAGGTGTCAATGGGACTGATTGCCTCCACTGCCTTGCTCTGCTCCCCTGTGCTCTGATCATGGGGATTACTGCCCTGCTGTTCTGGGGGCACCCTTAGCTCCCTGCTCAGCTTCCCTCTGGAGTAGCCTCCCTCTTGCAGCTATGGACAGTCTCCAGGTAGGTGAATCCACATCTACCAGGACATGTTCATAAACATGAGAACTGACCTTGACATTTACAGAAAAATATGCATATTTTACATACAGAAGTAGGTTCAAACTGTCAGTGGATTGGGAATCTCTCTCCTTTCTTCACTTTCTGAAGACACCCACTTCAGTATCTTCACACTTCCACACCGACAATCATTTTGAACATTCAGTTTAAGACTTTAAATACTCCTAGATGTAATAGCAGGATTTTGTGCCTGACTTTTGAGCATGAAATTGTACAGAGACTATTTTCAACCTTCAGATATGGTTGCCTAAATGTAAGTTTGTAAGGTGACAATGATGCTTTTACTATTTTTCTTGCCTAGATTCATACAACTGTCTTAGAGATTTTTCCTTTTTTTTTCTTAAGAGATTGTATGCCACTACTGTATTTCAGAGTCAACCATTTTGCCACTTGGGATTTCCTTCAGTTTGCTAATATAACTTATTTGACAGGTTTTCATGTGTCACCCAGCTTTCTGCCAAATGTGGTGTATGGTGTATCCTGCTTGTCACTCACTTCATTTGTAGCAGAGTTTAAGTTATTTGCAAGGAAAAGTGCTGGAAAAGGAAACAGCTTAGGCATTGTACAGTCAGCCAGGAAGAGGAGATAGAAGAGTTACTTATCTGTCTCATTCTCTCTACGTGGTTTTGTGACATACATGGCAGAAATTAAGAATAAAGTTCCATCTGCGTAAAAGCCAACAAAATGTTGCTTTATGATAATAAATATCCATAATTACTACTTTCTCATGGAATACCCCACCTGACATAGTATCAGGTAAATTATGTGATGGGAGCACTAGAATAAATTATTCTGTTGAAAATAAGTCTACCGTTTTGAGACTGATAGAAGTGTTGAAGCACCATAACACCTCTACCCTGAGCCCTCAGATGTTGGACCCAGACTACATGGTTTCACCTGTCCCTTTTTTTTTATTTTTTTTTTCCTCCTGAGGTAGAGGGCAGAGACCCAGGCAGAGGCAAGGATCTGGGGCTTTCTTGTGTGGAGATTTCTGTTCTTCTTGGCTTTTAGCTGTAGCCTTGTTGGAGCCTTAAATACTTACCTGTACACAGAGTGCCATAACTGACCCATGCAGAAACAAGGCTTAATTCAATTCAATTAGGCAATACCCCCGTATTAACTTTCAGCTACTTTTGTTGATCTTTTCCTTATTATTTATCTTTGTGGTTTTTTTGCCCCCCTCATGCTATTCCACAATGCTGCCTCTGTTTGGGCTCACAGGAAAGTAAGACAGACTTGCTGGATGCATTGATGCCAAGGAATTGGTTACCTTAGCAACAAAAACAAGGTGAAAGCTCTCAGAATGATTTTGCTAATCAATGTAATTTCTATTCCCAGCCTTAGACAAAGAGAAGGTAAAGGCATGAATCCACAAATTATTGTCTTACCACATCCTCTCACATATATTGAAAAGCCACATATCAGTGTTACCAGTACAAATTTCAATATTTTAAAAGTATTTTAAATAAGAATTATCATGTCTGAAAATAGTTTTTAAATTAATTTTAACCACTTTTCTAATGAAAAACTTTATAACAACTACATTTATGCAGCACTCTGTTTGCATTCTATGCAAATTACCATGAAAAAGATCATCACAGATAAGGAATATTTTGTGCTCTATGACTAGGAGCTAACACACTTTCTGGTATCAGGGTTTTGTACAATTTTCAGCACTAATTATAATGTGCATTGTTTCTCTAAGAACAAAATTTTAAAAATAAATAAATGAATAAGTTATTTTCCATTCTACAGGTTTTGCATGTGGCTATATTCTAAGAAATTATGGGGGAGATATTTCCATCCTATGCCTTTCACAAAGATTACTTGTGACAGATGAGTTCTAAATATATCTTCAAAAGGAGAAAAATAAGGAAAAATATTTTGTCAGAGAAACCATAAGAGTTAATCATAAAACTAGGGGTTTTTCCCTAAAATTTTTACTTATTATATGTGTTTTTAACAGGAGAATGATCCCTAAGAATAACATCTTGTAAACTCACTTACACAAGATGCCATTAGATTATAACTTCTTTCTCTGCTGCCAAAGATGAATTTGAGAGCAATGCTCATTTACTTCTTCCCTCAAGCTCTGTCAGCATGATAGTTCCTCAACTTGTTGCTGGATGTACCAGAGGAAAAGCAGCTTGTTTTCAAGGCAGCAGGTGAAACATTCTTATACATCTTGCTGATTGAATAACAGATGCAAAATGTATAGATTGTTTCTGCATTTCCTTTAAAGAATTTAATCCTGTGATAAAAAGGCCGCCAATCTGATACAGATCCTCTAAACTGCAGTGTTTTATGTGCTGTAATTTAGAATGTAGAGATGCCATGCGTGGGTTTGAGGGAAAGGATACAAAAACACCTTTGAAAAGGGAAAAAAAAAGTACCATTCACATGCTTCAAAATAAAAAATGAAATCTCAGAAATGAATATTTTTAAAATGAAGATGTAAATATTATTGAAGTCTAGGGTGTTTTTGCTTATTTAAAACTTTGTAAAAATTTAAATAGAACCAAAAGTTTTTACATTATTGAGTAGATTCAAAAAGTATTCTTCCAAGTAGGATCCTTTGGTCCTGTTTACTGCACCTGTTTGACCTAGAAGATTTTATTAAGGATTGTGATTAATCTGTTCTAGTTTAAACACAAGTAATGTATTTTTGGAAGGTATACAATGACAATATGCCAAAAAAAAATTTAAGTTTGAGCAGCACTTGCAGAATTCCCTCTTTGCTGCAGAATTTTATTTCTTCCCTAATTCGCATTACAATTCTGTTGTTTGGGTCCCACTCAACAAAATCTTTTTGGGAATGCTATTTTCATCACCTTCGTCCTGTAGCATGGAAATCAAGAATCTTCTATTAGGAAGTTAGGCAAAGGCTAACACTGCATAACAGTATCAGTATTTGCCATTGCAAGTAGTTATGAAATCTGTTATGAAATTCCTTATACACTCACAATATGAGCTAACTGGAATGTCTTGGGATATTTCTGAGGATATTAGCATTCTTGTTAAGATCACTGTTTTGCAATAGGGAATCTCCTGGATTTTGCTGCCTGATGTGCCTTGGGCTCATGTCCTGAAGGGTTTACAAAGTGATCAGTGGATTCCTTACATATTAAATTAGATACCCTTTAATACCACATCTAATGGGCTTCAATTATTAATTACTTTATTGTCTACTGGTCTAGGGCTAATTTAGAACTAATCTGAAATATATGCCCCCTAAATACATCTCAGACTCACTCCTACTGTGCTGCATTCCTCCCTTTGTATACACAGCTTCCATATAATTTTATATGTGAGGGCACATGTTGACCCCAATGGTAAAATGCATACATCTCGTCAAGGGTAAAGTATAATCTCACCTCATTTTATTGACATCATCTGACCATACAAAAGAAACTAAAAGAAAAATTAATTAAGCCACTCTAAAATTGCCCAAGACACTATAATGACTGTTCATTGCAGTGTTTAGTTTTTTTATTGATTAATTTAGATTCATTTCAGTGATCAGGATTGAGAATCTGATCTCAGACTCTAAATTTTGGAAAACTGTTCTAAATATTTTAATTAACTTATCTGGTTTTTTTATCACTCTTAGATTTGTATCTGGCTTTAATAGGAGGATCTTCTATCCTTTTTGTATTGCTATACTAACATCCAGAAGCCCTTAAGGCTTCAACAGTTATGAGACCTAGTAAGTATAAAATATGACCAGAAGAGGTTAAAAAAGAAGAGGACAGCTGTAAGCCCACATAGTTTTAAGAGAATGGGTATCAATGAACCAGTGAATCAATGTCTAGTCACATTACATGAATGCGTGAGGGAATGCATTTAGGTCTGGTGAAAGTACATTAAAAGTCCAACACCTTTTCTTAGCTCTCTCTGTGTGATTCTCTGAGAGTTAGAGCAGCTAAATTGGATCAAAGTGCAGCCAAACCATGCTTTGTTTGTTCAGGTCTCAAAGAGAAATTTTTCAATTTCCTTTACTTATAACTGTATGGCCTGGTATTATAACACCATTACCCTTACAGAACTCTGATAACATTACGTTTTCTAGCCCACTTTCAAGGACACAAAAGAAATGCTAACTTAAATAAGATGCTCCCAATTATGTATAAAGTTTTGGAGATTGTTTTTAGCAACTTACAAGATTAGTCATTTTTCTATTTCATAGAGAATTTTTGCTTTCTGGCTTCCATTTTTGTGCCTAAAAGATGCCTGAATATTATATAGGCCCATCCATTAAACAGCACAGCTGATACAATCTGATACATTCAGAGGTCTAAAAATATCTTCAGATATTCAGAGAAAAAGACAAATAGCCAAAATTTTCTACAGGTGTATAAGAATATATTTACAGATAAATCAGTCATACAATAATTCTATATGACCCACATACAGATTATATTCCATGGTGACCATGAATTTGTTTGGAGGTCGATATGCATAGATAGAAGCTAGAAATGTCTTTTTATCAACAATATTGCTTTGAAAAATTTCCTAGCTGCATTGCTTTTTGCACCTCATACATTAGGATAATTCTTTTCTATAAAGATGTAGAAATTGTAGGGAGTTTGCCTATAATAAGAACATGAATGTCAAGAGCTGAGCTGCTATCCTAATCCTTGGTTCCTTCACGTGCATGGACACTCAGACCAACTGAGACTCTGTCAAGGTACAGCTAGATCCCTGAGAGGATCAAAGTCTATTTTCAGTAGAAAAAGTACCTCCAAAGCTAAGGAAATTCTGAAACTAAGGTTTCAGTACAAATGTGATTCCTCAAGTTCATTTGTTTTAAATTAAAACCTCCACTAAGAAAATTACTGTGTTTTATCTTTTTGCACTAATAGAGGAACTTGAAAATTATACTAGAAGCATTCATCCAAATCCTTTCATGTAAATTAGAGACCTGTGCATTCTATATCTGTGACAATCAGGCTATGTTGTTTGTCAGGTACTCCTAGATTCATATAATGAAATGTTGTCTATAAACCCTTCTCATTTGTAATGCTTCAAATGAAGCACTGTCAACAACAAGGCTCACCACAGATGTGTGTTTCAAAATTATTTGGGATTGTCATAAGTAATTTCTCACACAAAAAAATGAAACAAACAAAACCCCAAGTGAAAACAAAATTTAAAAAAAAATAATCTGAGCCTATATTTTTCCCTGTTTGGTTTCTTTGTTTGTTTCTTTTTGGTTAGTTTATTTTGGTTTGGGGGACTTTTTACGTTTAGAAGACTGCCTACTTTTGAAAGTAATACATGCTTTTTGAGAGATAATACTGAGTGCAACAGTAATTGCAGTTGGGCAGTCTCAAGGCTGATTGGCATTGCTTTGTTTCAAGTAATTGATTCCTTACTGAGAGAGTTCCCAAGGGGATATTGTTTTAACTGGTATAGATTTTCAAGGAGTGATAATGGTGACATGGAAGATGGCATACATACACAATTAAGAGAAAGATTCAGAGAACTTACTAAGGGAAATGCCATAAGAGTAACACAGATAACAGGAGAGGAAAAGCAGAGAGATGGATTTAGATACCATCTTGCAGATAGCACCCAGTAGAGCAAAGCATGTTACACAGGAAAATTGAGCTTATGTTGCCATAGTGAAAGAGAGCAGTGATCACATTAGACATACAGGACATTATTTTAATCTACCTTGTTACTTTCATGTAAGTAGATCACTGGAGCAGGTCAGATACAGCAGCAGTGGCTTTTCTGACAATAAAATCCACTTTTCTTGTTCTCTTCAAAAGATATAACTCTTTAAGAGGGCATAATTAGTCTTTGGAAAAGTACTTTTAATTTTTGTAGTACATGATTAAATGCATAATAGCAGTCTGCTAAGCCTTTGTTGAAAACTGAACTGTACCAATTGATCACCATATTCAGTAAATTTAAGACATTAGGAGCCTTTTTATTGGCAGAAACAAAAATAAGGGTTAACTTTCCATAAACAAGCTTTTCTTTTCTGCAGAAAAGAGAGGATTTCCTTAGATATGTTTAAAAGGTTTATAATTCTTTTAGACTACAGTCTGTGTGAAGCCACTCTTGGTGGCTCGCTAGATGGCGAGCACAGCCCGGCCCAGCCCAGCCCAGCAGTGACAGACCTGGTCACACCACTGGGCATGGCCTGCCAGGGCCGTGCCAGCAGGCTCTGCTCTTAGGAGGGCATCAGGTCCTCTATGTGTCAACATTTATGCACCAGCTTTAAAAACACTGGCCTGAAATTGGAGTATGCATTTTACAGACAGTAACTCAAAGTAATCTGGACAGTTTTCCAAGCATGAGGAGCTTTTTTGTTTTATCGGAGCAGCTCTGAGTTTTTACTTTGCCGTAAAAGCTGCCTAGACTCCTAGTACTTTGAGTATAAACTCATGTGCATATAAAATTATTATTTTCCTCTTGGTCTGATGATGTGATTGAGAATGATGACAGTGATTGTAAAGGTAATAAGTAAGTAATAATCTTGGTGAGAAACTGTGGAGCTACCCTCAGAGCCTGAGTCCAGAGAGTACATGAAACTACTTTGCTTTGCAGGACATTTCATTGTGAAGTGTGTTGTCATTATAAGTATAGGTTTCAGCTCAGCAAAACACTGACCCATGGACATAAATGTCTTGCAAAATGAAAAACATTAGAGCAAAAGAGGAGTGAGTGAACAGCTGAACAAGGTGTTCTGTTATCCCTTATTGAGTGTGCTTTTATCTCTTTCCAATCATGTGGCAAACAGCTACTAAGAAATTTATAGCTAAAGTTTTCAATTTCTGATTGAAAACTCTTTGACCAGTTTTCTTTCAGCCTAACAGCATGGTACAAATATTTGGGATATGACCTCTCTTGGAGCCTTTTATATCACGGTCAACTGTTTTCATTGTATTTTATCTGAAAGTATTTTTGACATGGTTCACATGGGGGAAACTTGCTGAAGATATGTGGTTTGGCAGGCCTATGAAGGCCACATCTACATTATTCTGTTAAAAGGCCCCAAACACCTGATACTAATTTCCTTAGCTATCCACACCATCTAAATTTTGGCAGCTGTTACACTGAAGACAAAACCTTGGGGTTGCTTGGCTCCAGAGCATTATAGCCATCTTTCTTTGAGGATTATCATTCAGAATATTCACTATCTGTGCAATATGGTTAGCCTTGAAGAGCAGTGAAAGGTTATAGTGAAAAAGATAAAAGATATATATGCTCAGGACAAGGTAGAAACAACTGCTTTCATGAGACAGAGGAGAAAACTTCTGAGGGTAGAAACAAAAATGCTGCAAGTGGTGCTCAGAAAATAAATTACTGTATAACATATATATGTATATATATATAGTATAACATACTGTATAAAATATATAATATATATTTCATATATAAAATAAATTATGGTATAACATATGCCTCTATGTGACCACAAGGAACTATGGCTCACAATGAAGAGCAAGGGAAGTGAAAAGCAGCAGTGAAACAGCTGGCACATTTGCTCACCTGTGTCTGGACATCTTCTTATCACTATTACATGACCAAGAAGTAGAAAACTTTCTGTGACAACATCATACTATCCAACTACGATCAAGCAAAGATGACTACCCAAAGTCAGGGAGCTAGGGTTACAAAATTTAGAAACATTGAATTTGCATCTTCAGAGGAGACTACCTTGACTCTTATCGTCAAACAGCCATAGGATGAGAAACCAGAAGTAAGGTGTAAACAGACTTATTTCACCTCGGGCAGTGAGCCATACATCTTTACCTGAAGTTCATACTTTCTCATTAATTATATGAGGAAGAAGAAATTGCACCTCTCTCCTGTTCAGAAATGCATCCCTGCGAGAAGGAGCACAGCTTTTGCCTTTGCCAAAGGCAAAAATCCTGTAGAACAGTGCAGTACTTGGACAAAGGCCAGATAATTCATAAGATATCTTCACAGAAATGCCAAGAAATGTTCCAAATGACTACACTTGTGTAAAATGTCTGACCATTTCATAAATTCTGTCCACCTCCTAGCATCAGACAAAATTACTGATAAGTGCATCTGGTTACTACCAAAATGAACATATTACTCTGATGTGTGATATTGACTTCTGATTTTGGCATCCATGAATTTGCAGGAAATAATAAACCTTAAGCTTCATTGTCTACTATGAAACGTAAGATATTTCTGCTCTAGCAGCAAAACTTTCTATATTTGTTTTCAAACAAATTTATATGTGGTATATTAAACAACCTGAATTCTTCAACAACTGACTACTAGAAGGTAGAGTTTTCTGTTATATCAAGAATGCTTAGTAGTCTTATTTGTTCATACAAACTGGCAGAAGCTTTCAAGGTAGACCCCTGAATAGTCTTACAAAAAGCAGTTTTAAGCTTTTGCTCAGAGGTATTAAGATTAAAATATTCCAGACTGATGCTAAGCTGTTTGTACAGAGCACATGCATTGGTGTGTATATGAAGCTGAGGGCTGATGGAGATTTCTCTTGGGGAATACACTTGTTAGCCTGGATTGGTACATTTGTTACATGCAAAAACCATTATATATAAGAGCAAGGGATAAAGGCCTTGAACATTTGTTTCTTTCCTTTTATTATATTAGCAGGAATGCTCAATTAAAACAAAGGGAGGATTACTGAGGAATACATCTGGTGTGAGTAGTGGTGCACCTATTTGCAAGCTGCAGACTGAGATGCAGGTGAGCTCAGTGTGGGAGCCTGAGACAAGAAGCTGTGAGTTCTCACACTTTGGTTAACAAAGGGCATGAAGAGGATGGTGCCAGCCAGGTGGATGGACATTGGGAGGCACAGCAGGAGCCAAGAACTCAAGAGAAAAAGCGGACTTTTGCCTGGGTAGACTGTGAAGGTATAAGAGCCCAGGGGTTCCTTTGTTGGGGGTTTCTCCTCAGAGGCACCAGCCCAGGCTGGTTTTGTGTTACTGCGCTGTGAATAAATGACTTTATGGAATGAGACATCTCAGACTTTGCTATGGGAAACCTGGGGTTAAACTGCTCAGAAAACCCAGTCTGACTGTGAGTGGGGTGTGTGGGGAGCCAAGCAGGGCACCTGTGGGCTCACTGGAGCTGTGGAGGGGCTTTGGTCCCAGCAGTGAAAGTCTCTGGTGCTGGGAGTGTGACTGACAGAGAATCTCGTGAATGCTCAGACTGGGAAGTTTCCTTACTGCTTCAAACCCCTTACTCTGAAGAGTGAGTTCGCACTGAAATCTAACAAAAACTCAGATGTGACTTGCACCCTGTATTTATTTCTTTTCTAGTAGCAGTATACATATTGTCGATGGAGGGAAGAGCATCAGAATAACTTAAAAAATGAAAAACTAAATGGTTTATTTCATCATTTGAACAAGTAGCTTGGTAATGGCAATGTATTGCTCTGTAGCAGCCTAAATTTTACCCTTTTTGGCAACATCTAGCATAATTTACATAAAATTCGTGGTCAGGCTTCGTGTTAACCGAAAGAAAATTCTCATAACCCCTTTTTAGTCTAGGGTTATTTGTAGCTTTGTGTTGTCATTTGCTTGTCATAAGTATGGATTGCATGGTATTTTTAAAGTCACTGGATTTTCAAATGAAACACCAGACTCTAGCTTTGTAAGTCCTAATGCTTACAAATTTCCAGCAGTGATCTGCCTTCTAAGCTGAAAGTCAAGTTGATTATAGCCCTAATAGTACATTTAATCTAAAGTGTTTGGATCTCAAATCCAACCAAAATCAACCTGGCTTACTTTCAGAGGAACTGTTCAAGTACCGTTTGTGTTGATTGTGTTTCCCTTGATCTTGGTCAACCCCAAACATAAAGTCTGTTTAGCAGAGTAATCTGATACCCCTCTACGAGTTAAGTACATGCAGAGGGTTGGGATCCTTTCAAAGAAATTATAAGGATCACCTCAAGCTGGCAACACTTGCTCTTCATCAGTAGAGAGAAAAAAAAAAAAAGAGCTAACTTATAGTTTTAATTAAAATAAGAGACATTATATTTATTCCAGCAAATGACTAATGAACAAATTCTCAGCCCAAAAGCTGAAGATTTCACCAGGAAGGTGGAATCTTTTCTACACCATGTTACTGATGCTCAAGACCAGAACTTATGCTTGGCCACCCCCTAAGACAGATATCCACAACAGCTTCTGAAAGCCTCAGAATGTAGGCCCAGAGAATATATAAACCCCCAAAAGAGCAGGCTATGGTCCTTTCTGGGGTGGTTGGAGGGGAAGGGACCAATTTCAGAACAGATATTCAGTTTCAGATATTCCAGGTAGTAACCCTGACCAACTGGGTATTACTGACATTTCCAGCATAACCATTTTTTCTTTCTTTATCTTTTTTTTCTTTATTTTTTTTTCTTCTCTTTTTTCCAAGTCTGGTTTGGTCCCATCAAGGTGAAAATTCAACATGTTTTACAAATTATTTACTCCTGTTCCCAGAAATAACATATTCTACCTGGGCCCCATAAAAAAAGGATTGATGGATTGAAGCAAATATGAAGTTGCACTGAAAGTGTTACATTTCCATTCAAAAGTTGGTAACTAGCAAATAAATATTGTCTACTTCACTATCAGTCTATCTGAACACATCTGGAATGTTCAAATGCATTTTATTTTTGTAGCTTTAATCTTTTACAGTTTATTCACCTTGAATATATCAACAGCCAAAAAAAGTGATTGAGAATGTGGGATGGAAGGGCCAGACTTATGTTTTCATTTTTTTTTTTCCTCTTTCTGAATTTTATAATTTAACCAAAATTGCTCAACAAAGAATCAAACCACAAAAATTTTCTTTGTGTTTTGTAATTACAATCTAGCCAGGATTTGAATGTAGAGAAAGTTTTCCAAAATTCTCAGGTTTTTTTCATATCACACACTGGAGAAATTATTGATAGGATCCACAATACCAAAAAAATTAACTAATAGAACCAACTAGTGTCTAGACTTCTCATTATAGCATTAGGCGTTATTGTGTGAGGAAAAATTAACAAAAACAGAAGAAAGGAATGAGAATAAAAACTAATTAAGTAAATACTTCAGGAATGGTGGGGAGGCAGGAACTGGTTTTAAATTTTTTTCTAAGTATACAGTTTGTGAAGAATACATTCTTTAAAAAATAAAATAGATGGTTATTGGCTGCCTTCTTTTCAAATTATTTTTTCCTCTGGGGTACAAGCCACAGGCCATTTAGGTGACAATCAGATCCAGCTGTAGCTGTTCCAGGTGAAGGGAGTAATGCTGTAAATTCTATACATGTGTCACCTAGGACTCCCATAAGTTCTTGCTCCATGGCAGATGGCTCTCACCTTGGGTGTATATATTTTAATGGAAATTTTGATATTATGTAGGTGAAATTGTGATTAATTATGACTTTGAATTAGGTAAAATGAGTCAGGTAAAATGTTTTTCCCTACAGCAACTCTTCTAGCAATTTTTAAAACCTCTGTTCCCAAATGAAATACTTCAATGAAGATTTCAGTCTTTTAGAGCGGTTCTTCCATTTAATTCCTTTATGACCACCATAAAGAAATCTTAAAATCCACTTACATCCTTTCTTAGAAACAAGTTGTTGGGCTTTTTGTTCATTTTGTTTGGGGTTTTATTTGGTAAGCCCCTTCAGGTCTGTTCTGATATTCACTGGCATCCATCTGAGGACCTTAGGGCTAGGTGGAGCTCTCTTCAGTGGTTAACTAGCAAATATGATTATTTCATTGCATCCTTCTGGAATAAAACAGAATCTCTGATCCAAGAAACCTTTTACTGAGATTTCCAAGCCCAGTGTTGTTGCCTTATGGTGACACCCAGTGGAGGAAAGGAACACTCCAGCTTTAAAAAATTATTATGCCTATATCTGTGTTTTTGAACTCAAAATGCATTAAAGTTGTGTAAACTGTTTTATATCAAATATATATCCACAAGAAACTCATGTTCTTTGGGATTTCGATTGAAAGCAAAAATATGACCAGTGTCAGCCCAAGGTATTTTATGGTTTCCACTTTTGGTAGTAATAGAGTTAGAGAGCAGATCAAACTGAAAAATAGCTGCTTCCTCCTCCAAACACCAGGGGAAAGAATAGTTTTGTCTAAAACTGTTGTAAATCTAGCAATTATATTTGGGATCTACCTGGAAAAGAAGCATACTCAATTCCAGCAATTGGAATTACTGTTAACTTAAACATCTGCAGAAATCTGAATCTTCAGCACAAAAAAAAAAAAAAAAAAAAATCCTGCTTTCTACTTTCCCTGGTAATTTCACCTATAGATGTAATCCTCTTCAGGTGAGACTAGCCAGAAAATTTTCAAATGCTTCTTTTTATTTTCGAAGACTTCTATTTTCAAGGTGCTTTAGTAAGTTTTCTATTGAAAAAAATTGTATCTATCTAATTTAATATTCATGTAATCATAATTTTCCAGTTCTTTATAGGAAACTGCACTGTCTTTTGTTTAACAAGACCAATAAATTGTGTGAAATCAATGTGATCATATTGTGCCATTCAGTGGCAGTGAGGGAGAGGCACAACTGCATAAAGTGCTAGTAACTACTATAGATGTCTCTTCTGTTTGTAATTTTAATTCACTGAATTATACATGTTTCTTAGGCTATACAAAAGTTTAATTAAACATCCACTTTCACAAAGCAAGCCCAGTAATACCAGCAAAGAATTTCCACTACAGCTTGCTGCAGTAGTTCCAGTGCTTCTGCTCATTAATCTATGTTATAATGAAACTTATTTTGCTTAGGTTAAGGCAGGAATAATTTATTTTTAATTTTAGCAGGGTACATAAAAGCACAATAAACAGTGCTTAAGGTGCTTAAGATGCAAAAGGTGAGGAGCTGATAAAGATTCTGGTTAGAAGAGATCCCTCGAGTTATTTTGCTGCTTCTCTGATTTCATAATTTCTTTGTCTTGGCAACATCTCTCCTGAATACTGTTGTGAAAATTATTTTTAACTTAGCTACCACATTCCAAAAATTCTTCTGTGAAGAATAATGGTTGGTATGACTGTGTAGTCACAAGGGAGTTCAACTGCTAAGAGGTTATCTAAGACTTACAAGAACAATTACATTGCTTTTGTTGGCGGTGCATAAGCATGGGCTTTGCATTAAGTGTGGTACACAGCTCACACAAACTGTTTTTATACTGCTAAGGTAGTCAGGATTTGAGTACATTAAATAACATGAAACAGATATAAGCATTAAAATGAATACCTGAAACTATGTCCTTGGAGAAGCTGCTGGCTCTGAGGGTGAGCTGACTGCGTGACGCAGGGGACACTGAGATGTTTGGCTTGAGAACTGAACAGGTATAACATACATAAGAGGGTAGGCTTAATTTCTTTTTTGCAGCACTAGCACTCTCTCATCTGATTCCACATTGAAAGAAACTTTCTGTCAGAGAAACTAAGTACTTGATCTTGGAGAAAATATATTTCCACCATAAGAGATTCTGTTAAAAGGGAGAGAAACATTTTTTTCCTTGAAAGACATGGAAGAGAAAAGGGATAGGACTAGAGATTGGGGTTGTAGTCTCTACTGTCAGAAGGCAGAGCTCCTAGTCTCATTAGTCCTTCAGGACACAACACATGTCCAGAGTCTTCAAAAGCTCCTTTGTAGTGGTTTCCTCACAGGCTGAGGAGAGACAGAAAGATGCTATAGAACTCATTCCTTTCTAAGCCTGGCCTTGTATCTAGTTCTGGGATCACCATCCCTAGATCCTTCAGCAATATATTTACCTTTTGTGGAGTTTTTTCAAGACAGGTGCTAAGTAAGGTCTGTTTTCTGACTGTTGCATAGTCTTAATTCAGTGGGACCCTGAGGGTTCAGCATGTCTGTAAATCAGGCCATTCTGTTTTTAAATTGCAATTCTGTCAGAAAGCTCTTTGCGCACTTGTAATTCAAAAACTTCTTTCCCAAACCAAAATTATGCCAGGGAACTGGGTGAATCATGGGACTGGAAATTGAATATGAAG
This sequence comes from Vidua chalybeata, assembly GCF_026979565.1. Classification (NCBI taxonomy): domain Eukaryota; kingdom Metazoa; phylum Chordata; class Aves; order Passeriformes; family Viduidae; genus Vidua; species Vidua chalybeata. Next base: position 10,842,010 of record NC_071534.1, on the reverse strand, counting down.
CCTTTCATCTCTAGATCACAAGTTCAAATATGCCCTGGGTCACTAAAACTTTGCCATGTACTGGCTTTCCAGCACTGTAAGATTTAATGCATACACGAATGACAGATTTCCTTCTTGAGGACTGTGGTGAAATTGCACCAGGAGGGGAAAAAAACCACACTAAAATAAAGTCCAATTGCATTGCTGAAAAAATGCACATGCATGTATGTGTTATTTACCTTTTTAATTTTTTTCTTTATTTTCTCTTTTGTTTCTTTTTTCCAGCAAAGATAAATGAAGCTGTCTTGTGAATCAGAAAAATGTATATATCCCTACCTGAGTTATAATAAAAGATACAGCATGAAGTTTCCTCAACTTTGTAGACAGTGGGGTGAAAAAGCATCAGAGAGAGTCTGAGCAAAGGAGTCCTGACAAACCACGGCAGTTAAATTCAGTTAAGACTGTGGGATCTTTTCTGTGGTTGGGGTATTTTTTAATCTTGGATGGGATAAAAATGAAACCTGGAAGTTGATTAGGAGAGGTATTTTTTGCAGTTTTCCATAATTTTAGATTTTTTTAAACATTTATTTACACATTATCAATTCTTGCAGACTATTTTTGTGAAGGTTAATCATTATAGATGCATTTCTTTCAGTTCCCCTTTTCTAAAACACTGAAAAAGGGAATGAAGATCTAAGATGGAGAACAAGAAGTCAGGACACAAAATTTATGATCTCATTCAACTTCAAGACGTTATCAGTCTGGAGGAGAAATTTAATCTTGAACATAAATTGCATTTCCTAAAAAAACATAATCTTGCCTTAAGACACCAAATGCACTGATTACAGAGAATGTCTGTGTTTACACATTTGTACAGACCATGCTGACTGTATTAGTGTCCTAGGAAACAAACTATGTGCAGCGTACAGACCTGCTCCAAGCACTAAGCAGAAAAAGAAAAAGAAATTTTGAAATCAGACCCTCTGATCTCTAAATCCCTTCAAATTCCTGAAGCACATTAGCTTTACTACTGCATGATGTGTGCGGTAGTATTTCCCCTAATGAAATCTGACTAAAAGTTTAAATGAGTTTAATGCATGAAATATATAAATAAAATGTGGCCTTGATTAAATTTAGACTTGATACATAACTTAAATGGGTAGCACAAGAGCAGCTTCAGTATCATGTGTCCAGGCTATTTTTGGCTACACTTTATTAAGAAAGGAATGAATTTTAACATTCACATACCTTGCAAAAAAAAGGCAATATAGAAGAGAAGAGCATATAAAGAGAAGCTGCATATAAACAGTAAGCTATAATTCAGTTAAAAAAACAGATGCCTTTTTCCTTCTTGTTTTAAAATGCTCTAGAAAGGATTGCTATGTCAAAGTAGATGATGTAATGTTTCTCCACCCACTTTAAAATAAAGTCTGTCTAGGGCTGTCTATGACATCCAGATGACAAACTTAGTCCAAACATGCCTAAAAGTAGTATCAGTATAAGCTTTGTCATATTACCTCACTAATGTGTCTGAACCATGACCTGCAGGAGTCCATTCATGGGGAAGAAGGTATTTCACCTTCTGTATTCACTAAATCTCTGTCTTCTTTCCAAAATCAAAATAAGGTTATCCATGCAGTCTTCTGTCACAGCATCAGAGAAGCTGACTGTCAACTCATGCAATTTTACAGTGGTTCCAAAGAAGGTGCTGCTTCACTGTTATGCCTGAAGCCTCAGTGGTGCCACTATTGCTGATTTATACCTCTCTAAGATACTGCACCCAAAATTCCTCCAACAACTTTGTGCTTTAAGAAAATCTGTATTGCCAATTTAACTTCACAATTCCCATCTCATTTTTCAGCTTTATATTTAGGTTATAGTCAGCAACAAATTTCCATGAAAGAAAACATCTCAAGGGAAGGAGAACAGGATTTTCTGGGAAGGGAAAAAAGGTATCCAACACTAATGTATATTTTCTGTTAGTCATGCAGATATTTGGCGATCACAGTCTCATATTTGAGAGTCATTTACTACTCTTGCAAAAGCCTTTTTTTCAGCAAGTTCCCTTTTGGTCTCCATCAATTTTAAGCTCTGTGTGGACAGCACCCAATTATTGCTCACTCCAGTTCTCTGTTTGTCCTGTAGACAAACACTGGTTTTCAGTAAGAGACTCACTTCTGAAATCAGTAGAATTGAACCTGTGAATAGCACTTGCTACTCACTGAGAAGCATGGAAAGATTTACAAAGCAAATGTTGTCTGCCAAAAGCGGCATTGCAAATTTTTTGCCTAATAAGCCCTTGAACATATTCTTTACTCTGCTTAGGATCTTTGCTGTAGGGCTTGCACCCTACACACAGTGGGGAGAGCAATCCCCTAATGATGGTAGACCAGCAAGACCAGCAAGAAAGTGAAGCGTGTGCAGATGGCAGATGTTCCCAGGCACATGTCATAGAGGCAGCAGGTAAAAGGGATGATCCTATATCCTACAATAGTGCCAAGCCAAAAGTGCTCAGACAATCTCTTTAGGAGGAAGGATGATATTATACCAGCTTCTGCATTCTTACATTCAGCAGCAAAGGAATAATTGTGTATTTGAAGATTTGGAATTTTTTTCCTTAAAACCTGAAGTGCTATCCTTTTATGCAGTAGTTTCAGTAGGACACATTAGAAGAAATACACAAAAAATTGCTCATACACAGAAGGCTGCCTTTCAAAATTTTACTTATTTTCAATAAGAAACAGTTCTTAAAACTGGAAATATTCCTAATTAACACCTTTAGAAACATTCTTCAGGTTATAGCTTTATAATAAATCTTTACCTTAAAAAAGTGCATACCCTAAATAGCTTGATCTTTTTTTTTTTTGCTTCTTTTTCTTTCTTTTTTTTTTTTTTTTAAGTTCACTTTGGATTCTGCCACTTCTGAAACGATGAACACTGTAAAATTGGATTTGAAACCACAGCATTAAATGCTTAAAATCTGATCCTTCTGTTGGGACCTGGGATAAATTAAGCTGATGTACATTATTTTTAAAGAAAGGAAAAAATATGGGAAACGGGTTTTGAAGCCTGAAGGCAGAGAACAAAACAAGTTATGCAGGTGATATAAACCATCTTATTTTCATTTTTTAAATAGTTTTCTGCTTCCCTATGGTTACTTAGACTGGAAATAATTGTCTAGAAAATAAAATTCAATATGATATCTAAAATGCCTTATATATATGTGATATGAAATGACAGCAACTTAGCTACTGACTAAAATGCACCTTTATTTCCCTCCACGTTTGTTTAATTTCTAGCACACAGTGACTAGTAAAGTATGCATGCCTTATGGAGTTGAACCTGGTGCAAGTAGGTTAGTAAATTAATTAGATGAGGTATTTAAAAATAATTCTCATGCAACTAAATTAAACATAGGATAAAATTAGCTGGCATTTTAATACAAATTTTAAGAATTTCAACCAAAATGTTTTAAAAAATCCCATATGACAGTAGCTGTAATAATTTTCTTGATGAAATAATTGAAGGTAAATTTTTGATTATCAGCAACTGGCTCTATGAAAAAAATTACTAAGTTAGTTTCAGAAATTAATATTTAGAACTACCAAAATAGTGAAGAGTAAGGCAGAATCAGGTTGTCTGGGGCTCTTCATCCCTTATTCCAAATTAACCTTCTAGTCTACCAAAATTAAGTTAATTCAACAAAAAAACCCACTTTCTTTACAGATTCTACTCAGAAACTCAGGATGACTGTAAAATGTTTAATAAATTCAATATCACAATAGGAGTGTTTTTCCTTCTTATAACAGGAGACAGAAAAATACATTGTCAAATCTGTTGCCTTGCCTGTGCTGTAAAAAAGCACATTCTTCTGCCTATATCCTCTTGCAACTATGAATAACTTAATATTTCCTGGCTATTCCAAATCCCTTCAATGTATAGGATGCACTGACTATAGCAAACCCATGAGCACAAAAGATGCCCATCTCAGACATTCCACCATGCTCTTTATGGTAGCATATTTGTTCATATTTTGAAGACTCATTCATGCCCTAGTCAATGGAAATTGTTCATAACCAGAAAGTCTTGAGAAGAGCAAAAGATAGAACATTCAATGAGGTTGTTATTGCTCAGAGCTATGTTAGCAACTGAGAAAATCAAAAGCTTTTATGTATATAAAATCCAAAAATAGGTAGGAGAACATGTAAGACTAGCTATAGGCTGCAAATCTTTCTGTCCCTGTGGGATAATAGGTGAAACAGATCAGTATTCAGATGGTGAATGTCTAAGGATTATGTCTAAGTGGGACATAATGCATCAGTTTTGTACAAAGATAACGGAGTCAGAGATGTTCTAGTTCTCACTGATCTGCCTAAAATGGTTTGTGCCCCTAGTCTGGTCTCAGTTCCACAGTCAAGAGGGTTAGTGGTTTTAACATCATTTTGCTGCCCCCAACTTACCAGAACTGAATGAGAGGAGGGCAATCTTGGAAGAAGAGGGAGGAGAGAGAGGAAGGTGAGTGAATGGCCAGGGTCAGTAACCTGGCAAATGGTTGAACAAGGTGGAACAGCCACTTAATCTGGCTGGAGCTGTTAGTCTGACCTCAATTTCTTTAAAAGAATTCTATTCCAATAATATGATTTCCAATGAAATTTCATATCTGTCTATTAAACTTTATCTCTTCCATCACATATTTTTTAAAATCCAAACCTACTTTATACAACAGAAGTCAGAAAATAAATTTAGCAAAAAGTTTTCATTTTTTTTTCTTTTAAAAAGAAGGTTAAAAAAACCTTCCCCAAATAATTACCACTTTGCTTGTTTTATATTGCTGTATCTAAACACCAGAATATAACTGAATTGTGTGGTTTTTAACATTTTTGTCCATGCTCCCAATAATTACTGAAGTCATTTTTGCCTGTAGCTCTTTCTGGTAGTTCTATAATCTATGGGAGGTCAAACAGCTGTGAAAGGCCTTTTGAAATGTTTCTAACTTTCTATCATTAAGAAGTGCTGTGTATTTTCCTTTCTTACAGAAGAAAATTATCATTCCCTCCAGCCTCATCTTTTTGTTCAAAAACCCTTTGGAATAACATCAATTTAAAAGGCAACTAATGAAATCTAAGATCATCAATAAATAAAAAAAATAAAAAAAAAAAAAGCCTACACTGTGTCTGTGCTGAAAAAAATGTAGGAGATTTGAAATTTACTACTTTGTCAATCTTCTTTTTGAAGGTCAAAACTGCAAAGCAATAGTCGTGTTATTGCTGTTGGATTTGCACATGCCCAACAGCAAAATCTTACCTCATGGGCAACTGCTACCCTATCCTAGAGTTTCATGGACCTAAAGACAAAAATTAGGGTTTGATTAAAAAAAAAAAAATTAAGTCTATTTTTGAAGTAATTTTATCCAAATAAATGGCTCAAGATATATATGAATTCTGCAATATCTCACTCTGCCTTGCTTTGCCATTTGTCCCTATCAGATTACTTGCAGTTCCCTAGGATCTACCCTTGCCTCTTTGTAGATCAGTGCAGCTTAAATTCAAGTTAATCATTGCTCACTACATCCACAAGCAAATGGATAGTGAAAGTCAGCGTAAGCCTCTCCTTAGTTTTTATATTCCAAAGGAAACTCCACAAAATGACTTGCCATGCTGCCATTTGTCACATCTTATTACCTTGGCTACACTGTGGTAACTTACAGCAAGGATGTGGCTAACAGCAACCACATGTAATGCTACACAGTACCATCTTGTCTGCTAAGGAAATTTAACAAGGCACGGTTTCCAGAGATCATGATCTTTTTTGTAATTGCAGGTTTTAATGGCTGGAAGACAGAAGTGGGGAGCCTTTAACCCATTAACAATCATCTTGTGTGCTTCAAAGGGTTCACTGCTACTAAGTCTCATGTCCATGTATGCAATCTGTTTGATATGGCAAATTAACAGTTAAAAGTGGAAGAAAATCTGAAGCCTGATCTTGCTCTTCTGCTCATTGCAATCAATGAGCAAGCCTGTGCACTTCACTGAAAAACCAAGACCTCATCAGTCTTAAATCTAGCTGATCTGTAAACCTGAAGTAGCCATTGTTGCTTCAGGTCATGGAATCCTGGAGCTGATATGATATGAACCCAGTATAAACAATACATTATTCCAAAGTGAGAAAGATCCTCATATTAATTAAATTTACATTAGCGCTAAGGATCATCCAATCCTTACATTAGCTATTGTTCCACAGATATGTAACAAAGATGTATATTAAGCATCATAAATAACTGAAGTCCCCCCAACCTCTGTGTTCTAAGGTTGTTAATAAGAAACTTGGTTGTTAGAACCTAAATAAAATTGGGAGGATTATAAGTTTCCATATCTTGGCCATGCTATTGCTATTGATGTGTAGAAGTGTTAAAAAGACAGCTCCTTGAGCATGGAAAGACATACATTGTAGCTGATTGGAAGCTTGAGAAGGAAATTACATGAAAACAGTTACTACTAACCGCTATTCACAATTTCCTGTTGTACATATAATTTTTCTTGAATATAAAACCAGACTAGTTTTATTATAAACCTTTTTTTTTTTTTTTTTTGTTTTCCAAAGCCTGGAGTAATGAGTTTCACTGCAAACCAGTTTAGTCTTACACATATGAGCCATGGAGAGTCTGTCACCAGTAGTTGGTCCTGTGTTCAGGCTCTATAGTCACTCAGATTCCTAGACTTGTCTAATATTTGTCTCACCAAAAGTATCACAAAGTAAACAACAGTACTGCCGATGTGACTTCAAACTTACAGAGAGATAATTAGTAAAGTTCTTAAAGCCTTTCTGTGCTGTTATTTTTTCTTAATTTCATTTGGTATTACAGGAAATCTCAAAGAGTTAGAGCTTAGAAAGTGAAATTTTGAAGCTAAATCCACAAATCAGGGATTTGAGTTTTCAGAACATGAAAGAATTCAGTTACTATGTTCTTATGTCACCACAATTGTTCATCTCAGCCAGTGCAACATTTCCAGAACATGAGTGACTTGATTTCACTCATGTTCTCTCATGGAAATTTTACAGTTTACTGATTTCTCTGTAAGAGAAATTTTTTTAAACTTTCTTCCTGCTCAGCTAATCCATATAAATATTGACTACATTAATAACATGGACATAATTCTCACTTTTGAAAATTGCTTCCCCACTCTGCCTTAGGCAATCCAGAAAATTATCAACACTTTTGAGTACCTCTTATCCCTCAGCTAATCAGTTCTCAGTTTATTTAGATAACTCATAAAAAGAAGGAAAAACTAAAATAGATCAAAGCTCTACTATGGGAAGGGATATGTTGGTAGGTGAGAAAATGGTATGACTGACTTAATGTGCCCAAAATTTCCTTCCTACATATTTAGAAAATTATTTTTTCCTCTCTTGGACATCGGCTTCTCTTTTGAAGTCATGCTTTATTTGCTTTTTCTTCCCAAGCTCCTATAATTTAATAGAGGACAGCAGAGAATACTTTAATCTTTGGATTATGTTCCATAATTTATGTTGCATGAGGAGCGTATTAACTTATGTTGTCGTCACTATTTGGTACACTGGGTCTGCTTCTGCCTGATGCAGATTAGTTTTGAAGTATTTTAGAGAACTCTTCATAGACCTCTGGAAGTTTTTTCTGGTTTTTATCTTAACTTTGCAAGAATTATTATTTCTTTTACCCAGAGAATTATCTCCTGTGATGCCATTTTGTTATTGTACAAGTTATATTTGGGAGATAGTTAATTTTCTTCATAGCAGCACACATTGTATATGTTCAGGATTTTTTGCAAACAGAGTAGATAGCACACCACTGTTTCAAGTGCTGCTGAGCAGTGCTCACAAAGCATCAAGGCCTTTCCTGCCCATCACACCACCCCACCAACGAGGAGGCTGGGTGTGCACAAGGGGTTAGGAGGAGACACGGCCAGGACAGCTGACTATAGGGATACTCAATCCACATGATGTTGTGCCTAGCAATAAAAGCTGAGAGAAAGAGGAGGGAATGAAAGAATTACAGCGTCTGTTTTCCCAGGAAACAATTAGGCATGATGGAACCTTGTTTTCCTGGAGGTGGCTGAACATCTCCCTGTTGGTGAAGGTGGTGGGCGAATTCCTTATTTTGTTTTACTTTTGGATGCAGCTTTTGCTTTATGTATTAAACTGTCTTTGTCTCAACCGATGAATTTTCTCCTTCTGCCATTCCAATTCTCTCTTCCATATCACTGTGGGGAACATGAGCAAGTGGCTGCATGGAGCTTATCTGCCTAACAGTGATGACCCACAACAGTTACTCACATCTGATGGCCATGCAAGTAAGAGAAAAATAAAATAGCTCATGAATGGTATAAATGCATCTATCTGAAGCTGATACTTTTCCCAAGTAAAAGATTCCCATGATAACCTTTATTGCTTAACTGAAATAGCATTTTTTCAGAGTGAGGAAACTTGCAAAGTGAAGAAATGCTACCAGTTAGCTAAGGGCACAGTCTCTGTTATGAAAGATTCGTGAAAGATTCGTTCTGTCGTGAAAGATTCAAGTTGATGTACCAGGTATTATTCAAGTACTTTGAACTGAGTCCTCTAAGATGTTCAATGTAAGGATTTTACCCGCTTTGATAAAGGTGACCCATTGTTTCTCCTACATCACAAAAGGAGAGGGAACATGTCACCATCACTTTGGAACACATGAAATTCCAGATGAATGTCAGTCAATGGCTTGACTCATAAGAAAAATGGAACTGTGAATTTGTAGTAAGCATGCTACATGAATTCAGTAAGTTTTCTTCAGAAAACTAATCCTAACTCCACCTCGTCTGTGTGCAATAGGTCAGCAGTAGTCCTCTTTCTTTATTTCATTCATCAGCATGTTAACCATTGCAGTATTTACAATACAAAGGGATTGCTTTTCAAATCATGTCACTTTGCATTACATTCTAGAGTCATACTTTAATTATATTCAGATTCAGAATTCATGAGAAGATAATGCAAATGAATGGAAATTGTAGATTTTTTTTTAAGGTCACCAGATTGTTGATTTGAGCAGAAAGCACTTCACCTTTCTATAACTTCTATATATTTCATTATTGTTGGGTAAATATAGTTTAAAGTATTAGATTGTTAATAATTTATTTAATCTATTTAAATTGCATGGAAGTAAACTTTCAGTAATTCAAAATAGAAGATATTATATCTGTCACTTTCCATTTCTGTATTAATTAAGGCTTTTCATTGTATTTTTAATGCAGGATAATTGATGGAAATTGAGGAACTGACAAAGCAACAGAGGGAAGTCTGATAATATTAGTAACTTTCAGTAGTCTTGAATCTTACTCCTCCATAAACTTAAGTGATCTCTTGAAAAAGAATTTTGTGTGTGAGTAAATTTGGAGATTAATTCCTTATTCTGACAGAAGTACAAGTTTAGTACTATATTGGACATACTAAATATTATATTTTAATAATGACATAAATTATAAATTATGAAGAACATGTCACAAGCTGTTGCCTAAATAACAAGGGCTTGGAAAGACATTTCTCAGATGGAAGTTCTCTGGGACTTCATGTTTCTTATTATCTACTAAGGCTGGATATCTGGAGTAGCTAATCTAAGGTCATGTTTCTTTGGGTTATTTATCTTGCTTTTATCTAATGTAGGGTGAACTAAGTTCATTAGTAAAATGAACTAATTTGTAAACCCTCCTAGTTGTGTAGAGTTAAAACTGAGAATTCCCAATATATGCTGGCATTTTCAGTCAGTATAACTATTTGAGTTATCAAGAAGAAGACTTTGAATTATTCTGTGCTACCAAAAACATCTTTCCACAGTATAAACTTCATTCTACACAGAATAAAATGGTTTTCATATACAAATAATTTCTATCAGGGTTCACATACAAATAATTTCTATCAACCTAAGCCTGGAAGAAAGGAAAAAATATGCTTTTATTTGTGTTTTTCTGTGGCATAAATCATAAGAATAGTAGAAAGCTCTTTCACATAAAACTGGATATGGTTTGTTCAGTAAGGCAAAAGGAAGTTAAGCCCCTCTTAAATGCTGTTAATTAGAAACAGGGACATTACAAGAAAGGACAATTTAAGAATTCAAATGAGTGAGAAATCCCAAACAACCCTACGCAGTTTTTGTTTATCCAACAATATTTTAAATAGGAATCTGACACCATCAGTGTTACATTTCACCAGTTATCTGATAAACCAAAACAAGAGACACATTGACACATTAGGTAGCCCTGTCAGTCACTGCTAACTAGTACACAAATAGCTCCACAGGATATCCAGACTATTCAGATATATGGTTTAATCTGGTGGGAAGGAAGCTTTTTTTTAATTAATCCTCTAAATAAGTATTTTTAAAGAAACATTTCAGTACATTAAGCTAGGCCTCAAATTTAAGTCTGAGTAGTTCATTGAAATTTTTCTAACCAAATTTTAATAATATACAGACATCCGCACAACTTTTGTTTTGGTTTAACTTTCATTAGTGGCTTTCTAGGGAAAAAAATCTGCAGAAAAAAAAGTCCAGAAGTAGAAAGCAAGCCTTCTACCTATGGTTCTTGGGAGAAAAGGAAAAAAAAAATAAAAAGAAGAAAAAGGTGAGCTGGTTAGTGGTGTGAATGGATATCAAATACTGTTACCAAATGGAATTGTAGCGGAAAGGTATTACATGTAAGATGACAGTACGTCCACAGGGTCAGGAAAATAATTAAATTTATTGAATTATTTTCTAAGTGAACCTTGAACTTTCATGGTTCCCTTTTTGCTCTGTATTGTATTTGCTTTGGTTTATTGGATGTTCTTACGTCTATTGTCCTTCACCCACTAAACTTTTTTTTTTTTTTTTGGTTTTTGCTGTTTAATCTTAATAGCTGTATAAATTATTTAGGGTTTGGCCCTCAGTGTTTCTGGCTTGTAACAAAGGTCTTTTAAAAAGATTTCTGGGTGTGGATTGTGTTTTTCAAGGAAAGCTTGGAACTCTTAGTAAGCAACTGTTGCTTAATCTAAATTTAAAACCAAAATTAGCCCTAATAATAACTAAATGATATCCAGAAATCAATGTGTTTCAGACTCTATAGTTAAGTAATATTAGGGAAGAAAATGAGTAGGTTAATTTCAAAATTACACCCTTAATTCAGATTTGTCAAATTTAGTCACCAAATTAAAAATAAGGCACTTTCCACTGAGATTAACATTTTGGTTTTTCACTTTTTTTTTGTTTGTTTGTTTGGTTGGTTGGTTAGTTTTTTGTTTTGTTTTGTTTTGGTTTTTTTTAATATATATTGACACAACCTTCTGTTCACAAAAATTTCCCATTGATGTAATTCAGGTCATAGAAAGAAGAACACAGGCTGGCTTATGATGGATATTTTCTATATATGTATGTATATATATATATATATATATATATATATATATATGTCATCATCTAACCTTTCAGAGAGTAGGTCCACATAACACAAAGCACCAGTAGGTGCTTGAGGTTATTCCATTTACCATTTTTAGCATCTATGTCTCTGTACTTTAGCAGTGGGGGGTTTTGACTATAACTGAATGAAGGAAAGCAATGATCTGAAATAAAAATCTTAATAAATAGAGCAGAAGGACATGAACATTTCTGTGAGATTTGTTTATTTAATCCATAACATTTTATTTAAAACAGAAATTGTATACATTTTTTATAAAAACTTTAAACCAGCTTTTCTATGATCTCTGAAGATAAAAATTTTGCATAAATAAAGAAATTTGGCTAGAGCAACTTTCCTTATCCTGTAATATCTGAGTGTAATAAAGCTAATGAGTGGTTTTGAGATACAAGTGGTCATTCATTAAGTACTTATGCTTTATTAAATTTTAATTTCATTGAAACTAAAAAAATGTTAAAACATTATCCTGTTTTTCCATATCTTCCCAGTAAAATTTGAAAAATAATATTGTAATTTTAGCAATTTGTACATCCTGAATATTAAAATATACAATACTTACTTTATTCCTTTACACTAACAGAAATACAAATTTTAGTACTTTATAATTATCAAAAGGTTACTCCATTTTCTTTGTAATACAGGATATTGCGTATACTGAAGATAATAAAATCTTCTTTACATTGTGTTTCCACAGGTTTATTTCCCCAGGTGAAACTAAATTCTTTTTCTTTTGTTTTTGTGAAATGAAGCAATATTGTGACTCTCTCTTAAGAAATGGTTAGACAAATTGAAGTAATTAAAATATCTCTTCTCTGAACAACCTTTACTTCCATATTAGATCAAAAAACAATCAATAATTAGAATTCTATATCTAAGTTAGATTACAGTACTTCAAATCCTGTCATCCATTGCTTCCTTCTACATAATGCTGTTATGTAGTAATAATTATACTAAAAGTCTAATAATTATACTAAAAGTCTGCTTGTAAATTCCACAGGGCATTAGCCTTAGCATATGGTTTTGAGTTTGTGTAGACTATTCCCTCATTTCAAATTGAAGTGCTATATGGTATACATTTAGAGCAAATATTACCGCCTCAAGTACAAAACACATCTATCATTTATAGCCAGAAATTGCATAAAGACCCTTTCCATAATACATTTTTTATTATTCTGTAAGAGTGAGTAGTAATTTCACAGTCTAATAAAACAGCAGTGATATTCCTCACATATGTATGACCCAACAATGCTGAACATGTTCTTTCCCTGGCATCAGCTGAAATTAATTTGAATCTCTCATTAACAAGAACACTACCACAAACCAAATCCATAATGTTAAAAATTCGTTTTCTGGCAAAAAAATTAGATTTCTTCCCAAGTCATGATTAATATTCCTGGGGTGTTTTTTTTTGTTTGGTTTTTTTGGGGTTTTTTTGTTTGTTTTTTTTTTTCTGAATGAATTTAATAACTAACCAATGCTCTGGAACTTATTGATTACGTACGTTCTTCATAACCAAACTATAAAAACTTAACAAATATTGGTTTTAATCAAAGCCACATTTTATCTACTTTTCTATTCTTCAAATTTCAGTAACACATACATTGGAAAGGAATGTGGATGTTTATTGAAACAAGAAGTTTTGTTACTTTAGTGTTTTCACTTTGAGTCATCTTGATTGTTTTTGCATTACAAGCAAAAATAGGTCATAGGACTATGTTGCTTGCCCGAGTGAATGCGAGAACAAAAAGAGGCAAATCACTGATTCTGCATTGTGATCTGACTATGGATAATCACTGGGGTCACAGTCAGTGCTGGCCCATGAATCTGTAGAGCACAGTATCAATACTGTTTTCAGTCTGATCAGTTAAATGTCATACAAGCTGATATGTGAGAAAGTGTGAAGGTCAGCAGTGTTTCAGAAGTCAATGAACTAGACAATAGCTAGGGAGAAAAAAAAATGCTAGTTAAAATTTTACTAGGAAAGGCCTGGAGACTTGTAGCGCAAGCAGAGACAGTAAATCCTTCAATCGATTTGGGTCACAGTTGTGCTCTACATTCTGTACAGAAACCATATGCAAACAGTTTTGTATCTTTACAACTGTTACCTCACACCTTAACTTACCAATCCAGTTCTTTTAAAATGAGATAGTCAACTGTTGGATAGATGCATCCTAATTTTGCTTCAGGGGGTAAGGAAGGAAAGATCAGAAGTGTACTGTGAAGTCTTGCATCAGAGTTGAAGGGAAAGAGTGCTGACATTTTAACAATAATATCTTTTGTCCAGAGTCCTTAGAAGCTGGAGAGCAGTCAGCAGGAAAAAAATGGACCTAATTGCTTTATCACCCTCTGAAGACTGAGATGACTTCACTGAAGTCAATTCATTGGAATGGTAGAAAACCATGGAGAAGAAGCCTTTAAAAAGTGTTTTTTCTTCAAATTTTCCAATGTAACACTATATTTTAGGCAGAGATGTTAATAACAAAAACATGAAAAGAGCTGCTGACATATAATCTGCTGTCTTCTCAAAAGCTACGTTAAGCCGTTTCTCTAGGAACTTGACTCATCTGACTGAGATGTATTTCATTATGCAAATCAGTGAGGACAGGCAGGGGCAGCTAGGCCAAATTCATTCTATCATAAAGTAGAGGTGTAGTCTCAAATAGGTCAGGCAAACCTGGCCTTACAAGTTCTGGGTTTAATCTGCTAATTAGTGTGCTGCTTAATATTATTAACTCAGTTATAGAAGTCTGCTAAGTGTTCATAGCCACCAATACACTCTATTTTAGGAAGCCACAATATTTTTTGGTGATTCATATGCATATGAAGGAAATCCCTCTTGTTTCTTTTTCTTCTTTAGTCTGAAGTCTGTGCCCAAGAAAGGAGCAAGAGAGACACCAAGGATGATACCTTCTCTCAAAGCTGATAATTGAATGGAGAATCCATTCCTGTTTTTCTGATTAAGTTTTCTAGGTAAATCATGTTTCCATATCTATTGTCATCAGTCTAAGCCTCTATCACTTTGCTGTAGTTTTGCTTTAAATGCTCATAGGAGAACATTTCTATTACTCTTGCAAAGTAGCTTTAGGCTGAAGTAGGTAGTCTCCTGCCATGTTTCTCCATAAATTTCAAAGGAGTTTTTAATGCATCAGCAATGCAGCAGTGAATATTTTGTCTGCTGTTAATTGCCCACATTTTTATAACTACCACATGACTTATTTGACAGATCATCTGCCTCATTGAGGGCTTAAAAGTGTTGTTTAATAAGTTTGTTGCATTCCTTTCTGATGTGTAAAATTTGCTTATTATAAAAGAGAAAGAAAAATATGAACTGAGAATTGAGAAGTCTCATTTTTAAAGTCACATGTTGTTTAATTCTGGAACCTACACGTGCCAGTATGAGTATATGTACTTACTGGTACACAAATATTTTAAAATCCTAAAGTAATGTGGTTTAAGACAATGGGTTTGAAATACTGTACGAACTTTAATTCAAAGTGCTTGGTATTTATAAGGTAGATTTACCTTAGCCCTACAAAAAATTCTTAATTAAATTAACTTAATCAACAAAACTCAAGCTGTGAAGTTTTTTTGGACAGATGTGCTACTTAATTACATTCTGTTTTACTATATTAACTTGATGTCACATACTGTAACAAAGGTCTTAAGCTATTTTTTAATTAAATGGAAAAATATGCAGACATGAAATTGGTTGTGTAGATCAGATCTGTTTAATTTAACTTCATGGCTTTGTCACATCATTTTCCTTCTTTGAAGCATGCTGAGTATGTGTAGTTTTCCTTCTATAACAGGGGTGATTCGTAATAATAGAGTGAGGGAGATGGCTTTTGGACTGTTTCTTCCCTCAGCTCTGTCTGTCTTCACATCATCACATTTCCAGGAAGAAGAATTGGCTGAAAAATGACTCTGAGTAAGCCCCTCTTAGTGCTTTTTCAGTGTAAAACTTAAAAGTGACATTATGGTATCAGGCAGCTGCCTTTTTTTTTTTTGCCTTTTTTTTTTTTTCCTCCCCGCCAGATGCAAGGGCAATGATATGAAACTGAAAGAAACCACAGCTCAATCGTCTGCCTTCCACTTAATTTTTCATACAAATTTAAGGTCAGGTTGTGGCCTGGTAACCAGTGAGGTGTATGTAACATTAGAACAGTAATACTCTGAAACTGATTATGAGGAGAAACCAGGAAGAATAGACAGAAGCCTGCTCTTGGTTAAACTAAAACTAGATCAACTCTATTACTGTATGAAGTAATGGACCTCTTCAGATTTATACTATTGATAAGAAAATGCAGAATCCATCAGTGCATAACAGTGACACAGTCATGTTACACTTTCAAGAAAATTATCTTTTTTGTTCATGTATATGTGTTTCGTATACTTTACATATTATATATAAGTAATGTGTATAAAGGACATATGTTCATATATCAGAGCATCCCAATGTGACATTGGCTGCTGCATATTTCTGACTAGATAACAAACCCATTGCTTATAGTAGAAAACTTGTTATTTACACAAACAAAAGTATCAGTAGAGCAACACTTTAAAAGCTTCTATTGGTTTTTACTTTTATTTGGTAATTAGAACACCGCCTTGTGCTTGTTTTTTGTGAAAACATTTACATCTCTCCTATTTAAGAAAATACGTGTCAGGGCAAAATATTCTTGTGAGCATTTTTTTCAGATTTTTCTGTATTGTTAGGAAAATGTAGCAGAATTTACTAAATCTACCTTCTATCTAGTTTTATTGCAGTGCAATAGATTAATTCTGAGCTAAAGTTGTAGGGAGGTTTACAGGCTGGTGCGAAACCCTCAGTGGTAATATTAAGATCATGGTGCACATTCCAGTGTGAAATTAAATGCAGTGAAATTTTTTTTCTTTAAATGTTTGTCTTTTATCCTTGTGTCAGGCAGGTCAAAATTTCTGCAAATGTGAGAACCATACTTCCACTTTCCAAAAGTCCAGCTGGTAAAATCACCCTTCCAAATAGTAGTCAATTCCTTCTTATTCTAATGCACAGAAAGAAAAAGGGTCCTATTATTCTGCATAGTTTTGATTAATTTTCAAGACTTATCTCTGAAAAATTCTTGTGCTTCAGTGTTAGTATGAACTGCATAATAATGATTTATATCTGATTCTTGTGCAATCAGTGGTGAGGGGATATGATTTTAAAATTGCTAAATGGGTAAAAAGTGAAAAGCAGATCATATTACAGAAGACATTTTGGATTTCTGCTAAACCATTTCAGAAAAATCTTCTGATTAAGGCAGAGAGCATCTAAATAGAATAGTCTTCAATGCAATATTTACTGATTTTTCCACCATATCTTGAATAAAATTTGTTTTACTTTGCTGCCTGTTTAGAATACCATTGAAGGCAAATGAAACCCTAAAAGGTCAAAGCAGACCTCAAATAAGGGACCTTGATAATATGCAAGATAAATTTATAACTGAGTAATAGAGTCTCATATTTATTCAAGCCAGTTGCAGCAAGGTTCATTTGACAGACAAAATTTACAATGAAGTTAAAGACAGTGAAAAACATAACCAGCTGGAAAAGTACCATGATTTTCTGGCGACTTCTCTAAATGAGTGTTCTGAAAGCAGAAAACTGTCAGTGTTAGATAACATTCATTCCTCTCTCAATGGTCAAAGCAATAGTGGTTTTATTGCAACCATATTCTCAGCTTGACTTAGCAAAACCTCAACGTTGCTGAAATAATTTTGGATTTTACCATTAATTTCTGTGAGGTTTTCAGTTCCTCTTTTAGGCTTTTAGGACGGTGAGAATGTTGTTGACATTCATGAAAGGTGAAGATATCGGTAAAAAAAATAACCCTTACATTGCAGAAATTCAATAGAATAATGCATCACAGATGAACAGAATAGCTTAAAAAGAGTGAATTTCCTGCTTAGATATTAAAGGGAGATCTATAATTTCCAGCACTTTAAGCAATACTGCATATAAACTTTATAAAGGTATAGCACATTCAGCTTGTGAAAGTAGTGTATTTTACGTGAAAATAAAAAGTGCTGACATGTGATTGCTCACTAATATTTTCAGATGAATTCTTGCTGTTGAACACTTTTTTTTCAGTTCTGCTTGATAACTTTCTTGTTCATCACTGAATGTCCAGGAACACAACCAAAAAATTGTATCTGTTACTTGTAATTTTCTCAGTCAAACTCTGAACTTTTTCCTTAACATTTTCAACAATTCTAGCATGTGGTACTTGAGATTATCCTGAACCCAGTATGTTTTCCTGATGGCTAGATTTGCCTGTCACTAGTGTTTGCTTACGAGCAGTATCATATGAATGAGGTGAATTTTCATTGGAAGAAGCATATTGAAAACGTGTGTGTATTCTGCTTTGTTAAATCTGTGTAAAGTTCCCCCCTCCCAAAGCAATAGTTTTTACTTTCTTTTAATCTTGCAAAGAAATGTAAAAGTGGAATAGCTGACCCCATGTTCAAAGTCGTTGTCAGAGACAATGAAGTCATAGGCTTCTGTTTTTAATAATGTCTTGCAAAACACAAAGCATCATTAATCATATTCAGAGGATAAAAGACACACAGATTTCCTAGTCTAAAACTTTTCTGAAGCATTGAAGATTTCAGTGTTGTAGATTCACATAGATAACATCCCCCTGCACAGAAAAGGAAATCAGCAAAGGAAATGTGAAACAAAACCAGTTTTATTCCAGTTTATAAAAACTGAGACTGTCTTTTATGCAAAACAAAATAGACTAGAATGGCTATTGTAATAGCATCTCAACAACAGATGACATCTGTAAACAGATTCTCTTATTCCCCCTTTTGGGATGGATTCAGTTAAAGTACACCTAGGAACATAAATAGGGGTGTCTATACAAGAAATAAGACAGATAACAACCATGCTGTTGCAATATTAACTTTCTTACTTCATTCCCAAACACATCCACGGCCAGTCCTGTGTTTTATTGAGTTTAGATGAATGGCAGAAGCAAAACGGGATTACAAATTTCTCTAAATATTACTGTCCTATCCAATGGTCCAGACTATCATAGCAAGCCAAATTCTGCAAAATCCAATTACCTTAAAATTTGAATCACTTTTGTCTGGAAATACACTCTTAATTCATCTGCATATTAAGACCTCAGGAAAATAATTTTGCTCTAAAAGAAGGGAAATGTAATAGTATAGTTGAAATTTGGCCCTCTCCAACATAGCGTGTGCCAAGCTGGAAAGAAAAAATAGCCATGATGATGTGTTTAGAGATGTTCATTCAGCGAAGTGTTTGAGAATAGGCTTTACTCTGGCTTAAGTTTAAACATGTGCTTAAAATGCTATGATGAGTTAGGACTATGTTGTCAATGTGCATGCAAGCTGACAATAAGAAAGGAAATGTATAATGCATGCACAATAATGCTACGCTTGCATTTGTCTGATAGGCAAGAAAGAGAAGACTCTAACTTGCCTACAGTTATAGATCAAGTTGTCCCAGACAAAGGGAGGAACAACTAGTCTCAGTGTAGTCTGCAGGGGGAAATTCAGCCTCTCTGAAGGCCATGTGAGACGTAAAACTGATTTCAGAACGACCACAATTTCCTTTCAGAGTGACACCACTTTGCACTAGGATAGATTTATTCCATGAAAGATTTCTCTCCACTTGAGACAGCCAGAGAATGTAGTGTAATGCTTTGCAGAGTAATTGGGTAGAATAGAGAGGATGGTCACTGGAAGTCATCAACAGACGGGTGAAATAATCAGTATAAGTTTTTTGTAGGAAAAAGCCTCAGAGAAATTTCCACAAATTAAATTGTCCTGCCCCATCAGCCAGAAACTGAGACCTCAACACTCTCAGCTCAGCACCCAGCAGATCCCATAGACACCAGTGCTCCCCATATCCTCTCACTGTTAGAGCTGTCTATCTAATCCACCTTTTGGGATTGTCTTTATGCACTGAAGTAGTCAATGACTTTTATGATCTATTACTAGGTCAATATGTATAATAACATCTTCTCAAGGTACTGTACATCATTTGACGTAATAGATAAATTGCCAGATTTGTAAGATATGCAAGGTTATATTTGGAAGAAACAACCAATAATATGTCATCAAAAAGATAGTTATATCACTCCTAACAAGAGAGATGAAATGCAAAAACAACCCAGATCATCATTCTATCTTGTCTATGTAACTTTTTTTTTTAACTAAAATATATTCCGTTTTTGGCTCAAACTCTCCCTTCTCACTGAATAAATGAAGATAAAAACTCATTTTGCAGGGTTACAGCATCAAATTTATAATGAAGATATCTTCAGATGTGATCCAGATTCAACAGAAGACTTTGGATGTTCAATAAATAAGAAATATGTTTGTGAAGGTGATTTTCTGGGGAGCTCGGAATGTTCATAGATGTATCGAGGAACTGACTAACTGGGGGGACTAAAACAGGGATGGAAATATTTTAAACCATAAGCCTGTCACTTTGTCTCAAGCTTTTCTTTTCTGGAATTTCAAAAAGTTCTTAGGACATACAACAAATTATTTCTAAGTCAAAATATCAGTTTTCATTTGAAAATTTGAAACTTTTGGAAAGAGATGGTGGGTTGGAGTAGTTTTGCTTGCATTTGATTTTTGTTAATTTTATAAGAAAAAAACTCTAGAAAAATCTCTTTCCATTTTATCCAAAGTAACATTTTGCTCTTACATTTTTTTGACTAATTCACCATGCAGGAGGCCATTTCTTTGTATCTTATATTTTTTCCCATGACCGCCTTTGTGATTTTATTTACCTTGGTACCAAAGTGCTCAACATCATTTTAATGTCAAATACCAACTCATATGAAATCATGTAAGTTGCCATATCAAGACTGAAAATCATCAATCACTATTTAGTTGTCATCACAATTACATCCCTGTGGGCTGAGTAACACACCCCAGTGTGTATGTAAATATAATGTTTTGCATTTGTGTGGATATTTGTGCACAAGGTGTTGTATAAACAAGGCCAAAGACTGATGCACTTTCTAGTTGAAAAAGTGAATGTGAACCAATTTTCTATATTGGTATCCAACTGTGCTGTAAGAAAAAATGTTGATTATTCATCGATTGTCCATCAGTGTTTTATTCCTTCTGGATTCTATTGGATATCTTTGAGTATTTTAGATGACAAAGTTGACAAAAATGTTGAATTGACTATAATCAAAGCAAAAATGAAGAGGTCATGGCAGGATTTTTTTTCTTGGTTATCTTTAAATTGCAGATTTTTTTCCATAAAGCTATATTACAGCAGGTCCAAATAATAAGGATAATATAATGATGTATTTGTGAACTCTTTTTCATCCAAATGAGTTTAAACCATATCACCTGTAAAAGAAGAAAAACAAAACAAATAAACAACCCCAAACCCACCCCTACCCAAAAAAAAAAAAAAAAACCTTAAAAAAAAACAAACACTCCATGCCTCACCTGGAAGGATGTGATAATGCCTCTCTAGCCAAAGCATTGGAAATGCAGAGATGACTTTGTGAATGTGGAGCAATAGGGTTGTCATTCACAAAACTGTCATATTTTAAGGAGGGATTGTGGAAGGGAATGAGATCATAGAACCTCATTACTTCCCTAAGTTGAAGTACTGTTTTCATTGCATTGTCCACTTCCTAAACACTGAGGGTAAATGAGATTCAGTTCATGAACAGTATATTCCAATGTGTCATAATTTCGTCTAGAATTGACACAGGCAATAGTCTGTTCATTAGAGACAATACTTGACTTTCCTAAGAGAGAAAAATCAAGGAGAGTGAATATCTCTTGAAGTTTCAGAGTTTATCTTCTTTTGCGGTTGCCTGCACTTTCCTTTTTCACATAATAAAAAAGCATGTTTCTAACAATTTTTTGTGGTTTTACTGGATATAAATGTGGCAGAGTTGTTTCCTTAATGGCACAAAGGTTAGCCTTAGTCCATCAGCTTTTTTTTATGGATTCTTGATTACTGCTTGCTGATTTGTTTCACCCTGAACCACATAAATCAGTAAATCTTTCTGAGAACTGAACCATTTAGTAATGCAATGTTGTACATCTGTCTCTACAAAAACTCTAAATTTATTTTTTAAAGAGGTAATTCAGCATAGCTAATAAATATGATTTCATGCCTTTTACTTTTCAGCTGTTTCTAGGTTCTAGAGTGTAATGAATTAGTAACTCTTGAAACCCATTGTAAGGGAATAAGCTACTAAATGCAAGTAATATTTCTGACTAATAGACTTCTACCTTACAGAAGTATTAAGATGTATTTTTATCATGGGGACCAACAAATTTTTGAGGCTCTGAATTGTGCTGTACATCATCCTGACACAACTTCTATCTGGTATAAATATAAATGCCCATAGTTACTACAGTGAACCATGTTTCCACAGCTGATATTTATCTCTACAGCTGTGTTTTGAATATCCGTTCTCTCTATACTCTCATACCATTAATTACATACCAAATTTCCTAAAGAAACAAGATAATAGATGAGAAATAAATAACAAGTGAAAGACCACAACTGAAAGAGTTGTCCAGACTTTTATAATCAGTAGAGAGAAACAATCGCATCCAAACTGTGAAACATTTCATCACAGGGGCAGTACTTGAAACAAGCTGATAAATCCTGCTGTGAAATCCTTTTTGATTCTTCAGATGGTAAGAGACAAGAATGACTAGTCCAAATCCACCCCAGGGCCTGAAATGTGGCCAGCTACAGTTAGATAATGTGGACTTCTCAGTCTGTGTTGAGAATCCACCACCCTCAACTCAGTGTTGAAAAAGTCTAACTCTTCACTGGAAGCAGGGAGAGGAAGAACAAGAATCATTTTTCTTTGCCTCAGTCCTCTGGCCTTAACATTCAGTTTTTTACTCGGGCTTATTCTACAAAATATGTTTGGTGGGTTTTTTTTACTACTAAATATCCTTTAAACATGAGAAGAGTAATTTCAAGCATTATTCTTAATTTCTTTCTGACACCATTTGGAACTACTTTTGAAGTATGACAATATTTCTAAGGAATCTTGTAATTTCTCCTTATATTATTGTAGGTGTCAGTGTTTTGGTCTTGACTGGGTTAATGGACTTAGCCATGCCTCCCAATATTCAGAAGCATTAACCTGAATTTGCTGTCTTTGTTTTCCCAGAGGTGAGACATCAATTAGATGCATTCTAGTCAGAATAAGAAGGTGATTTAAGGCATTAGCACTTCCTTTCCAAAGTGGGAGCACCTGCTGAGTGCTCAGTGGTAAACGTGAAATGGAGAAAAACCTCAAAATATTTGCTGGGTAGATACATTGGGTATCTACCTATCCTGGCCTGTCCATTAGGCTTAACTGCAATTAGAGTGTGAGTAGCTATCACTGTCCTTAATTCTCTAAGAAAACATGAATTCTAATTAGCTTCAGGCAAAATTAGAAGTCTCCCCAGAGGGATTCTAGGTCCACGTGGAAGTTCCCAGTGGGATACAGCCTGAACATCCTCCAGCCTCGTAGCAGGAGATGTTAAAGCCTCATAGCAGGCTGGAGACAGAGCTTTATTAGAAACATCTCTTTTAACCCACTGCTGTGTCTTCAGTACCACAAATAACAGCACATGGAGTCCATTTTTTATAAATTCTGGGTATGGCTTGTAAAAAATCTAAGGGATATTTTATGCTAATAGCAACATTATGGGCTCTCTCTTCTCAAGCTTTACTGAGGCCTAATGTGGCAAAATTCCCATGGTCTTCAATAGGTGATTTGCCTTTGTAAACTGGGCAAATTAGTTATTCAAATGACTAATTAAAATTTTCAGATTATCCATAAAAACATTCTCACAGCATTATTCTAAACTGTTTTAAGGGGTGGTTATGAACTACTGATAGGGGTTTTTTTGTTAAGATGTTCACCATTTATTTCTTGGTTTGAACTGCACAAAAGCACTACTTGAGGTTTTGTGATATGATTGTTATGCTAATTTGATAACAGCATCTCTGTTCATTGTTGAGTCCTACCCTGCTTTCTTGTGCAAAATGCTTAACAAACAGTTTTGAGTTTGAGTTTGTTTTACTGAAGAATGCTGAAATCTGTTGTTGCCTGGGATTTTAGCTGCAGTGATTAGGGATTTAATGGTTCTCTAAATTTAATGATTCAGCTAATGTAGTATTTTATGCTAGTTTTGGAATTAAACTGTTTTCCCTTCTTTGACGAGGTCCAGAGCTCTTCCCTTAATTTTTAATCTTGAACTATCAGAGCACAGACCTCGGTGCTGGGGGATCCATGGTAGGCTCTGTGTGTGTATTCAAATTCTTGAGACCACAGAGAGGGCACAAGGCACTTGCATTCCCCATCCCAAGTCACTTCTACCTTGCAAGGACAAGAAGAAAGCATGTAAAAAAAGCCACCATGTGAGCAGGACACTGGAAGCAAGCTAAAGAGTGAAGGAGAGGTGGGAAAGGCAATGAATTGGCAGGGAATATAAAGATTACACTTTGTGCTATGATTACTTGATATTTATTCTGTCATCTTCAAAAGAAGTTTTGCACAAAGTCTTCACTCTTCTTAAGTGTCAGTTGTTGCAAGTTTAGTAAATAATTTAAATGTCCGTCTACTCTTCTAAACTATCCTATTAAACTATTTCTGCTCCTCAGTTTCCTCCTACATAACCTGCTGGTTTATGTATTCCTCCTAGTTTCACAGACATGGGAGGATGTGATGGTGAAGTCACCTGATGTATTTCCTCATTCCTCCTATTCTACTTATGTTCTTTGTTTTGGCTCTCTTCAAAACTCAGGATGATTCTGTTAATTCAATACATCTCTTTACCTAAGCCTAAGTGGGTGATTACCCACATAATGATCAAGATCTTCTACTTTTAATGTAGGACCTCAGATTAAGTCCTTCCTCATCTCCAGAGGTTCTGGAGCACTGAAACTTTGGTCTGATGATAGAAGTTGGGAGGTATTTATGAATCCTGTGCCACTTTTATATCATTATTCAGATATGAAGAAAGGGAACAAGTAAATACAAGGGAAGGTGAGGTGAGGTAAGGCAAGGCAAAGGATGGGAGACTTTTTTCCAACATAATAAATACCTGATAAGAAACTGAACTTAGTGTTAAAGAGCAAATACAGAGAGAGAAAGTTAAGAATCAATGATCTGTAGTTTTCCAGAACCCGTGTTGGTTTGCAGCTTTTTATCCTAGTGCATGTAACATTTTTAGAAATATTTACTCCATGAAGACTGACAGTACTTTAAAAGTAATAATTAATTATAATAATAGTAATAGTAATAGTAATACAAAACTATAAAAGGGAAAAGTTTTAGAAACCTACAAAGGGGGATGAATTAGATAACCTATCAAGCCTCTGCCAGATCTAGTTTATTTTGTCTGATTTCTTCACCAGGTTAACAGAAAAATGAGTTTAAAAAACAAAAATTCAAGAAACAGGTCAATACCTTTTTAGGTCAAATGCTCTGTGAATTGTCAATCTAGACATTAAGATCATTATTTGCTGCTGCACATTTAAAATCTGACCAGCAACAGTTGTCAATATTTTGTAGGGAAAGATTAATGTTGTACCAGCCAAGGGGAAGGGGAAAATTAATTGTTTTCTTACTGCTCCTTCTCTTCTTTTTGTTTTGGACAGAGACTTTGATGTAACACAGTGTTTGGAATGCTTAAGGTAGTCTAGGCAAAGATGGATGAATGAGGCAAGCAAAGGTGCATGATAAATGCAATTTATTTCCTGACCACATATGTGGTACATACTTCTTTAAGATCAGTCTGGCAGTGCCCCAGGTATTTACTATTCATCAGTATGTTGCACTGTTGGATGACTGTACTTTTGTTTTCATTCTCCTGTTAGTAAAATTAGAGACTGGTCAAATCTGTAAGCATTATTCCAGGTTTTTGTATAATTTAGCAATTGTGCTATGGCAATGAAAAGCCTTTGCAGAATTCTTATAAATATTCACTCAAGTAATGCTTTTAATGTGGTGAACAATATCACTTGTTTCAAAACAAACAAAGAAAAACTCAGGTCTGTTCTGCTTTTGGGTAGAAAGAACTGATGCAATTGTCTTGATTGCAACCCAGAAAAAAAAAGTGCATCATTAACTCTGGGCCCTCTCTTTCAAGCCATTCTCATTCCTTGTTTAGGATGCATAACTGCATAACCTGCCTTTATGCAGGGTGCCCTTACTGTTAGGAAATCAGCTGGCTACAGAAGTTCTGCATTGGTTCTTCGAGGACCTGCAGAACTCAAGGTAAAATGTACAATAAGCTATAAAGTGACCAGCATCCTTTAAATGTTATGGGAAAACAACAGGATTATGTGCACGAACAACACCAGAAATTAGTTTTTCATGGATGGAAAATACTTCCCCAGAGGCAAGAGAAACTGAATAATATAGAACAAAATACAGTCATTCTGGAATAAGAACTCATAACCAAATCGTTTCCTTACATGTATTTTTTGTTCAAACTTAATTTATGTTTTGAAGGACTGCCAAAATAGTCCAACTTGTCTCTCCATAAAGTTCTGTGTGATTCTTTTTGGAGTGGGTGTGGAAAGGGGAGTCAAATGAGGCATGGTATCAGGTAACATATATAGTTTACAGTGTTTTGAAATTGTAGTGCCTTTATCTGACTAATGGAATTTTGCCAAGTATTGACATTAAAGGCAGGAGGAATTTAAATAAGATTGTCTCCTAGCCTGCCAGAGGATGGTTCTTTATGAGCTCACCCCAAACCTTCAGCCCCAGTATTTTCCTCGAAAAATATTTTGGCTTCTCTCCATCTAAAACTTTTGCTGATCCACTGTACTTGGCACATTAATTTTTTCTGATTATTTTGGCAGCCATTAGACTTTGCCTAAGCCTATCATAAGGAAAAAACAAAGAAAGAAAACATGGGTATGCTTGACATGGGATAATTTGTTCCTTTACTTTTGTATTACTGATAGTAAGTACCACTCCATTTACCATATATAAGTGTAAGATAAATATATAGAAAAGAGATTATACCTTTTCAATTTATAAAATCTGACCATCTACTTGCCATTGGATGGTAAGAGCAATTGTTCCAAGCTGTAGTATTCACATCACTAATAGTCTACACAAACTTAATAAAGTTTCCCTGGCACTGAAAGGAGAACTAGAGCCTGAAAGAGCACTCAGGAAAAGTGTGTGTGTTTGGCTCTTAGTTTTCAGGTTTGTCACACAGGAGGAGAACTCTTGTGGCAGACACAGGAACCACCATCCAGCAAGAACCTTACAACTAGAAAAAATGGATTTTAACCAAGCCAAGTACAAAAGGAAATAAGGCCCAAGTAAGGAAAACAGTTTAAAGATTTTCATAATATTTTAATAATCTATCTTGTTTTAACAATAGAATGCTATGCAATAAAAATAAACAATAATTAGGTGAAAATCTGGGATGAGGGGACTGGGGAAGAAAGAGCAAATTTGGTGAAAGCTATTTAAAGTTTCCATTGAACTAACTAGAAGGCCCTATAGCAAGATTTAACAATTTTGGTTTCCTAGTCATTGCCAGTAGGTTTGGAATACAGGGCTGTAGTCAACAAATTCTAAAGGGAGCTTTATGCCAGAGCTGGTCTGGTAATCCCTCCACAGCAGCCATTCCAAATGCATGTAGTATAAGGCATCTCTTGTGCATCCTGCTGATGTACATAAAACACATAAAACAAGATAAGACCAAGCAAGTAAAAGCAGTTTAAACAAAGCAATCTGTTACTTGTGGCCTGATTTCAAACTGCCTTATTCAAATAAAGAAATTGCAGTTTAAACATCATCAGTGGGGGAAAAAATCAAATATATCCTGAAACACGGTGAAAAATAAAATACATTACAGCATGCACAATTATTTTGAAGCCTATCATTTTTAGCTAGTAGAAGATAGAGTTTTATTTATGTGTGTGTCTAAAATTGGTGTTGATGATAGCAGTTTTATGTTATTCACTGAGAAAATAATTACCTTGGCCAAATTCTATTAAAACAAATTCCTCCATCTTTAAAGCAATACTCTTGCCAACAGAAGTTCTAAGTAGGAATTCCACAGTTTAGCCAACTAAGAGCTTTTCTTAGAGAAACCACGGCTTATAATGCATTTCTCAGCAATGTCACTTGTAAATTTAGATGGAAGCCAGAAAGTATGAATGAGATCTTAGAATAGCCAGTAGTCCTCAAGGTTAGAGAAGTTTTCCTGAAGAGCCAGGTTTATGCATTTTTTGGAACTTAATATTCTAGAGAAAAACACACACTGAGTGATGACTTTGATGTGAAACCTTTCCCTCTTCCCTAGCATATTACTTCACCCTGGCTTAGTGAGTTGTTCGGTCTTTAAAGTACTCCCATTGAAACTATTTCACCCTTATTAAATATTCATTAACTGGTTTTTGGAGAGCTCCATGCCACACAGCAGACATATTCATTGCTCTGAACTACATAGTGTTAGGCCATGAACATTAATGAATGTGCTACAACTCAGATGGGTGTTTACTGGCTTTCTCTCCCCTTCCTTACTTTGGAAATTCTCTCTTTTGACATGTCTTCAGGTAGAACAAGAGAAAAAAACCCTACAGTTAAAACCACAGAATATTTCTGTGATTTTTTTCCAGCCAGCTGCAGCAAATGCCATCCAAGTTAATTCCCTATTCTAGAGAAGAGTGGCAAAAAATTAGAAAGTGTATTATTCCATCCTTTTGATGATTTTTCAGCAGCTTCTGTAATTCAGTTTTTTTCAGATAAAGACAATAAGATCATGTCTGGTTTAGACATAATAGCCAGTTTCCTAACTTCCATTTTTCACTATTGTAGGAAGCTGCAGGAAGATGTTGCTTTCTGAGTTTTGGTTCTAGTCTAACCAGATTTGATGGGAGTGTTCTTATTTCATAAAAACTGTCTTCTAGAGCAGGCCCACCAGTGCTTATGGGTGGCAGAAAATCTGTGTCATAATTCCTGGTGTATCACTGTGACCACGAACACCTCTGTGTTGAAAATGGTGGGGAAGTTCTGCAAACAGACAGCAGCAGAAACACAGACAACCAAATTCAGCCAGGGCAACAAAACTGAGATAGGCTTCAAGTATATAAAATTTGGACTTATGGAACTAAACTGTGAAATTGTTGCCTTTGCTATTTTATGGCTGTAGCTGCTGCATTACTTACTCACTTTAGAAAATATTGCCCTGACTCTCCAAACAGGGTCTCCAGATATTACTAGAATATAAATAAACCCCAATTATTTTGGCGTATATTAATTCTTAAATAGGGTAGCCAAAATACAGTCATTTTTATTAGTGCTCTGCCAGTATTGTGGGGTTTTTTTTAGTGGTTTAGGGTGGTTTTCTCTCTCTCTTGTGGCTGATGAGTTTCTTAAAGGCAATAAGAAGAAAAGTTATGTGACTGTGATAAGAACTTCTATACTCTGACTGTGGACTAGGCAGTGTGTCTCACTATAACATAAAGCAAAGAACTAACCCTTTAAAAAATGAGATTATAAGTGATGTCTTGCTCTAGGAAAATAAACACTAAAAAAAGCTTTTGGAGATATTTTCCATGAAGTTATTGTGGATAATTATCAGCATCCTTAAGAAAGCCAAAATATAAAATCTTGGAAAGGTGCATATATTTCATGTTACCAAATGTACTTTGATGTCTCAGTAGGAAATACAATTAACATAACTCAACTTATGAATCATCTTTCAAGTTGTTTATACTTATTTCTTCCTACTCTTTTTTTCTCCTTTAATTATTTATTCAATATTCCCACAGAGAAGTAGATGAGGGGGAAAGAATTATTTATATAATGGAAACCACATACTGCATAATGAAACATTTCATAAATAGCATACACACTCTTGTCCTTCATAAGTGTTCACAAAGAATGGTTTTATCCTCCATGAGGCAGGTTTATCCAAAGTAAACAATGTCCTTCTCGAGGAGTGTTATGTTGACATGTTTGTGAAAAATGCACGCAGTATGCAAGAGAGACATTGCCCTGGATTACAACTAAAAGCCAATAAGAATGGATATTTTTACAAGAGATGGGGAAAATGGTTGCATTGAGGATATAATTCACAGTAAGCTTATTAAATAGAAATCTTTATCTTTAAGAAAAAAATGCAACATGTTGCTATTAATCTTTATTTAAAAGGGGGTACTATAATAGCATTATGATAAGTGAACTGTTTGACTTCATTGTAGAACCAGTTGGGGATTTTTCAAAGACACGTTTTTTCATATCCCTGCTTCTCATTGAGAACTAAATCACATAATTCTACATAGTGCTTCACTCTGTCATGTGGGTGAATCTGTAAAATCTCTTCATCTCAATTCTCTGATATACCCATTTATTCCATAATGGCTCACTTGCCGAGCAGTCATGTTCCATGTGTTTGGAAGCAAATTCTTATTTAGAAGGTATTTTTTCCTCAGGATAATTATTACTCTGTAATTATTAGATGTAAAATCTTTGAGAAAAGTAGTAATTTTATCTGAAAAGCCATAAGTTAAGAATTGATTAGATCTTCTCACATTTGAAAAATGCATCTTTGGAACAAAAATGCTTCACAGAATTGTGTTAATTTTGTAGAAAATACATATCAAGATAATGCAAAATATAAAAATGTTTTTGTCAAAATATGCTCCTTTCTTCCAGGAAAGAAGTGATCTCCATGTTGAAACTTTCTATCTTGTGATGGAACGTGCAAGACAAATTCAAATTAAGTGTTTTGACTGAACAAAAACATAACTTACCCAATCCTTGCCATTCCATTTGTGGACTATATAGAATCACTGAGAGTTTTTTTTATTTTTTTTTGTAACAGTCATCATTTGCCAAATGGCATTTTAACTGTCCTGCAAGCTTTCAGTTAGGTGTATATGCATATGCATATTTCCATATGCATTTCTGTTATAGTACAGATATATACTCATAACCATTTAATTGTAGTTTTTTGTTTGTTTTTCTTTTTCAAAAATGTAATTTTGCTTTCCATACTCTTTTCTGAAAGGATTACCTTTTCACCACTTCCAAGATTATCTTGTTTGGGATGGACAAAAAAATATCAGGGACCCTTACTAGTAAGCTAGGCAGAAACCAGGCATTCAAACACCTCTGAATGGAGGTGGCTTCACAACAGGACTTCACAAATCTGTTCTCTTTGTAACTTGTTTTCTGCAGTTACCCATAGGCAGTGAACATATGTTTACAGCTCCTGCTCCTGGTGCAGTCCTCAGCTAACAGCAGCACTCCATGCTGGGACAAATTCAGTTGTGAAGTCATTGCCCTCGCTCGCTCCCTTGAATTCCCCTGAAATGCCCTTTCTGAACTTGCTCTCCAGCAAACAGCTACAGAGTACTCCAAACTGTGAGTGATCTGCAAAATCAGGCATCCTGGGATGTGATTTGTATCATTTGATTCTATGTATCATTTGATTAAATTATTTGTATGCTACAATTGTTAATTTATTTCTAGGCTAAAGTTCTGGCCAGACAGTTAATTAAAATTAGCATTAAAAAATTTTATCAGTTTATTATGACTCCAAGTCTCTGCTCCTTAGAATTGGTGTTTAGTCTCTTATTTAAGAACTTTGCCCATCTTTCAGAAAATCTAGACATTTGGAGATGCCAAGCCATATATTAGATATAATTTTGTTCAAACATAGATTGTCTTTGTACTATTTTTTTACCCTGAAACTATAAATATTCAGAAAGTTTATGGTGAGAGATCTCTTGAGACATGTAAGCAATGCACTTCATGAGATGAATTGGCATAGTTCAAATGAAGATAAATAAATGTCCTGAGGAGAAACTTTTGGAATGGGATCAGAATCCAACCACAGGTTGTTTGGCACAAACTCCTAATCACCATGGATTTATGATTTATCATGGTGTTAATTACTATAATTTACTGTCAGAGTACAAACCTGAGCAAAAAATGGTAAATGTATGTAATTATAAAATTACAAAGTGATAGAATAAAAGGGTTTGGGTTTTTTAACCTAGTCTCTTCACTGAATACAGCATCAGACTCATTCCCTCATGCAGGTCACAATAGAAAAGTATTGCACTAAGACCTTCACAATGTTTTATTTTTTGTTTCATGTACAAAAAAGCTAAGATTTCTCAAAGGAATTAAAAGCATGAGAAGCCCATCTGTTAGACAGAAATGCTTATGGTGCTGTCCACATGGGAATGAATTCTACTTGATACAAATAATCATGAAGTTGTTGTAATTAACAAGACCTTTAGTCAAATTAAAAAGTGAGAACATTCATTTACTAGATTATATTTTTACAAGCTGCAATTTAGAATAATTTCATATGACATAGCATAAGACTTTGACTTCAATAATACTTTTGATTATTTTTATTGAAAACTAACATCGCTAGGTTTATTAAAAATAAAAAAATACTCATTTCACTCAGTTAAAACGTAATTTGTTTAATTCTTTGGGGTTTAATACCTTCTTCAATCATACTTCAGAAAGATACCATATAATGCTAATATCCAGTGTATGAACCTTCAAGAAATGATGATTGAGTGCACCATGCTGGATGTACTACTCCATGGACATCACTTTTCATGTTTTGATATTTCAAAATGTAAAGGTTTTTAGAAAAAACAACTCCTTCCCAAGTCAAGTGTGTTTCCTTAATAATTTTGTGTAGATACCTGGGAAAGAAACTCAAAAACTAGCTTCAGTTCTTTTATTTTCAAATTGAAAGTCTACCCAACCTTAAAAAAAAATCAAAGTACTGTTATGAAGTGTTGTCATAATGGTTTTCATTTACAGCCAAATGCCCTTTCAAGCTTTGTTTATTACTTTTAAAATCTCCCAAATTGATTGTTTGCTTGTGTGCATACATAGGAATTTCTGTATATAGTTTGGAGGTGTTTTCTGCAGGGGAAGGTTAAACGTTTCCAACATTTTCATGAACTACCATCAGATGTCTTCCAGATCACTACTGGTTCCCAGAGCACAGATTGAGGAATACTGTGTTAAAGGAGACATTTCCTTTTCCCATTGACTGTGGAGGGATTCTGAAGGGATTTGGCACCCCAGGCTAAGGTTAACCTTTGTGAACACCATCTGTAGTTTAATTTTAGTCACATATTTTGGGGGATGGTTTACGTGGTCACAAATGATTAACATTCATGGGTAGGCAGTCCTTAAGCAAGCAGGGCTCATTCTAAGAAAGAAATACAGCACAGGGGGCCAGTAAAAGCTGATTTACAATACTTGCACCATTATTAAGATGCTATTGAGGTCTTCATGAGACCACAGGTAAAAGTGGCAAAGATGACTAAGGCTGGGAAATTACTACATTTTCTCTTTGGGTACAAGAAGCACTGTTCGGTTTGTGTTCTTGAACCTCTTACATTTTGCTTCTGGGGACTCCCTGGGCATCCCCAGATCTTTGGGAGGGGCTATACCAGGGACCTTGGCTGTGAACAGAACTACATATTAGCAACTGAATTGTCATGTTTCTGATAAAAAAAGTGGCATTATAATGAATACTTTACAGTAGCTGTGCTGGATATTTCTCACAGATAGAGATATTGTAAGGCTGTAATTATGGGTTTTAGGAGCTTACAATAATTTTTCAGAAAACTTCCATCTACTGTGCTAGTGCTAGCTTTCAAACCAGAAGGATGAGGAACTAA
This sequence comes from Vidua chalybeata, assembly GCF_026979565.1. Lineage (NCBI taxonomy): Eukaryota > Metazoa > Chordata > Aves > Passeriformes > Viduidae > Vidua > Vidua chalybeata. The sequence goes on along the minus strand of NC_071534.1, from coordinate 10,808,882 downwards.
ATGAAATACATCTGAATAAATAGAAGCCACTAGCACAAATCTTCCTGCTCTTTTCACAGGACACTCTAAGAGAGCTTCAAAAGCACAATGGCAGAGCTGGAATTGTATTCAGCTCAGTAAAAGTGTCACAGGCCACCAATTATTGTATTAAAATTCAATATCATTTGAAGAAGGATGTAAAAATTTTAAAGTAAGTCTGAGAGGAGGTAAAACTCACTATTCACAGGGGACTTTTCTCCATGAAATAGGTTATACTCCTTTTACACATGGCGTGGGTTTATTGTGTGACCAAAAGAGAGAACCACTTAAAACCCCAGCATGATATGAGTAAGTGGTCAACAGTTGGCATGTATAACATATTTAACTTTTCTTTCAACATTTCCCCCATCCCCCACCCTGGATTTTTATGCGAAGTTCTGAAGTACTCAAGCTGTTACTCTGCTGTTTCAAATTCTCACTTCATCTAGTCGGTAGCCAAAAAGCATGATGTGAACTACCAATATGAAAATTTCAAATAAAACAATGGGTTTGGACTGTGTTTCCAACTCTGTTAGAGCGCTAGAAGTAAAATGTATTTTTCTAAGTATTTTTGACAGATTTTTCTTACAGAAAATAAAAGCTTGTATTTTCTTAGGCAGTGTAGTAGGCCACGTACAAAGACGTATATATAATCTACATCACAAAACATTTTAAAAATTAATACTTCCTGTGCATGAAAGCACAAATGATATTAATCCTTAACTGACTATATCCATAGCTGCATATGTGAGCCTGTAGCCGACATACAGAATAATATAACAAATGACATAATCTATGCTATACAAATCAGACTTTTTTTATATTAACGGGTTTGATATATTCAAAGTTGTTTAAAAAGAAAATGAAGAGAAGCAAACTTTCATTAGTTGCAGAAGAACTCACCCTGAAGATATATGAGGAGCATAGGTATGAAGTGTTGAAGTATAACTCTGCCACAGTTTATCAGGGTTCAAGTCCTGAGCTACAAAAACAGAAGGAAGAGACAAACCCAACTGGCCTTCAAGATCTTTAACCAACAACACTGCACTGCTGAAGCTTAGAAAGATTGAGTCATCCTCTATAACTCACTGAGGAAATACCATGTTTGCAGTGATTGTGGACATTAAAGCAGGTAAAAGAAGAAAAAAACAAATATGATCTTTTGAACTTTTTCGCAAAATACCTGATTGCTGCTGTGCTCCTGTTTCTTCTCATAATGACTTCTGTTTTTAGAGGCTGCCTCATCTCTAATCTGTCCAGCTAGCATGTCAGAGGCAAGACAGATGGAGCAGGTTATCAGTGGCCAACACAGTCAACGTAACATACTCTCTGTATATATCACCTGACACTATATTTTTGGATTTCTCTGAAATCTGTCATAGTTTCAAGACACATCATGTGGGAAAAGTCAATAAATAACTAGAAACCAAATCACTATTATTCAAAATTATCTAAAATTTCTAAAATACAAAACAAAACAACCCAAAGTAAATTGTAAAATATTAGCTAATGTATATGGTTGTAATATAAGCACAAATGGCCTATCTGAAGGGCTTCTGGGCAATTAAAAGAATGGAAAGCATTATTGTGAGATGATGACAAGAAGGAAAGTGCTATCATTCTGACTCAGCTTGTAGGGAATCTGAAGCCCTGAAACCAAAGGAAAAGGCAAGCCAACCTGTAATATTACTTCCATAATTGCTTTTATATGTACCAAAGCCACATGCTGTTCCATTGACATTATATCATACTCAAAGGTGTTTCATTAGAGTAAAAGAGCTTCCATCTATGAGACACTATTTTCCTAGCTTTAAGCACGTGTGGAACATTTACGTGCATGAGTAGGCTTACTGGTCTTCTTGGTACAATTCATGCAGGCCAGGATGGGGTTCTCAGCAGTGATGTTTTCTCCTGTGAGTACTTTTTAAATATATTTTATGCATGCTGTAACAATTCCCACTTCCACACCATTTTCTTCATGTATATACAGCAAAGGAGCTGTGAAACATGATTGGTTTACTTTGTTTCAGGTAGGAAAGAAGATTTTATTTGAATGACAGAAAAAAACCCCAGATTTCTGCCCAACTTTTCCTCAGCTAATGTCATTTTGGTTCATATGTGCACATTTAAACTCTATCAATAAACAGATGAAGAAAAGCAATGATTAAGTATTTGTGAAACATAAAGCAGACATTTGAAAGAGAGTCATTAAAGACAAAGACAATTAGTCAGACTGAAAAAACAAAACACTGAGATATGTATGTCTAGCCCAGATACATACAGTAGCTGCAGTCTGGAAGTATTTATCCTTGGATTACATTTTATCTATTAATAACATTTGAAAAATTATCCTTATCCCAAGTTATTTTCATGAGGCAAATGTGAAAATGTAAAAACTTGCAGAGAGTCTCAAATGCAAATAGGAACTATGGATTGTACTTGAAGAACCCTCCATATGTTGCAGTCTCTAGAATAAGGTAGTTCCTAAGAAATAATATTCCTTAAAATTAAGAAAAAAATCCTCTTGTCCATCCTAAACAATAGATAAATTTTGGATTTGTTTTATTTTATTTGCTGAGACTAACTTTGTGTAGAGATGAAGGGCATTTAAAAAGAACAATTACATGCACAGAATAAACTAAAATGTTGTGCCCTAAAAAGGCATTCATAGCTCAATCCCAAGACCATTAAAAACAACCAGTGTTCTCTCACTCATCTGACTGCATTTCTAATCAGAACCCTAGCCAAAAAAGCGCAAAATCATGCAGAGCTGACTGCTAGTAGATTATTTTCTTTTAACTGAATCATATGAAACTGCATGATCAGATTGACAGTGAGAGTATAATAACGACTGGTGAGGGAGAAAATCCCAGAAGAGTATATAATGTGGCAAGTCATGTTCTTTAAAAGATCAAAACCAAAGGAAAGTGCATAAATCAACAGGCAGCCTCAGTTTCAGCTCTGGCTGTTAATGCAGGTTTATTGCAACTCTTTTCTGTGACTTTCAATAAAAAAAAAAAAAATCTGCTAAATTATCAGCAGTATTTGATACATACACTGGCCGCAATACAGAGCACCTTCTGAGAGAAATATGATCACCCCCGAGCAATTTCAACTATTGAATCCTTTACTGCATTTTAAAAGAAAAAAATGTTCTGTGTAATTCAATCATTTCTCCACTTCTTTATTTTCCCTTTTTTCCTTTTTTTTTTGTCTCCTTTAGTGTCAGAGTTTAAGATGTTATTGGTTCCTAAATCAAAAGCATACATATTGTTCATAAGATAGGACACATAAAAGGAAGTCTGCAGATGCAGGACAGTAGCAATATGAAATATATAGCTTTTACATTAATATTGAGATTTTAGCTTCTTAATCATTGTTTCTGTAAACCCATTCTCCATACAATAATGAAAATGAGGTTGAGATGTATGCCTTTCAACATCTTTGAGGAAGGGAAAGTATTCTGTTAACCTAAGTATGTTTCCAATCTATTTCTCTGGCAAATTGTCCTCTGCTTTCGCATCTGTGGCCTCCATACAAGGATACTTTCTTTCTGCTGTGTGAGCAGCTTGAACAGAACAGAATATCATCCCTATAGGAAATCTTTGGTGCTTCTTGAGGAACAGACAATGGAAACACTTATTCATCATAAACAGCATTGACCTGCCAGCACCATTGGAGACACAGAAAAGCACTGTCAGACCTCAAGTGGCCCTTTCAGCTTTTTGCTATACGTGGTCAGCAATCAGCTTCTCAGCAGTGCTACAGTTAAGGAGCAGGACCAGCAGTAGTGTGAATTTGATAGCAAGCCCAGTGAAATGAAGGCTAAAAATTTCTATTATCTTTATTTAGAGATGCAACATTACTAAATCCTGAGGAAACAAATAGTTGTGTGGAATATTTAAGCAAACTGATGTAGTGGAAGGTGGGCCCTTTCTCATGGGGGGTTGGAACTGGATGATCTTTAAGATCCCTTCCAACCCAAACCTTTCTATGATTTACAAATGGACCTATTAAGTATACGCAGGTAAATCTCTCCAAATATACATCTCTAGCTGTAATAAATAACCAACAATAAAACCCTTTGAGAAATTTTCCTCTCCTAGCAGCTTTGAGATTTTTTATGTGTAGATTAGTGTGTGCAACCAAATGCAAGTCTAAGATAGGTAAGAGAGTTAAGAGAGGGCCGAGAGCCAACAAGGCTGTTTTGCTGATTTATCGAGGGAATCATAGCAGCTAACAACAGCCAGCACGAAAATAAATGCACAAAAAAATTCAGTAGTGAAAGCTACCTCAGATGTAACTGTTTTTCTTCAGTGAGCAGGATGAGTTTAATACAACTTTTACAAACCAGAAGGCTAGAGTTTACAGCTGTAGTAAATGACACTTTGAAATAATATGTACTGGTGAGACAAACATGAGTTTGTCCAGTAACTCTGTTCTCACTGCTACAGCCTAAATTAAACCATGTTATTGTTACAGGATGATTTAGCCTCCCTGATCTGGAAAGCTGTTACTGGTTTTCATTTAAAGAAGTTGCTAGGAGAAAGACACAAGTAGAAGATTGCTTAAGAGAAGTGAATGGTGTGAGCCAAGTGTTTTTAGCAGAAAATAGTCAGTGTGCACACAGTTTATAAGCTGTGGTTTGAACTCAGTTAGAAAATCATAGCTATACACTCTGAAAAAAAAAAAAAAAAAGACTGAAATAAAATGCTGTACAGCTTAAATACCTGGATTTTGGCTTTAAATTGGACCATAATAGTAAACAGTTTTCAACAGGGATGCTAGCTGAAAGAGATGTAGGTAGGGAAAATACCTGATTAGACAGCACCTATTCTGTTTAGGAAACAGATTTTTTGAGGAGGTGGGGCCTTTTTTGTTTTTTGGTGGGTTTTTGTTAACAAACAGAAAAAAAAATCAAAGATAATTCACCGTGTAGCTTCTCTGTCTCCAGATGGAATTAAAAAAATCTATTTCTGCAGTCTTTTAAACTTAGGAGAAGGTAAAATAATACATGTATTATTCCTAATATTGACCAACCTAACGTGTTGCAAACAAATCTTCAAAACTTTCCATTAAATGATAATAAAAATAATAACACATCTCCAAAACAGTGTGAAATCCCATTTTATTCAGAATGGGAGATATTAAATAAGACATAGAAGTACAGTTGTTCTAACCGTGACAATCCCAAGACAAAGAAAGAATTGTGAGCCTGAACTGTTCAACTTTTTCCAAATTTATCTGTTAATCAAATAAAATTCCCTTTCTCACATTTATGTTTCATCATTACATTAAAAGTAGCTACCCATAGAAAAAGTGTCCACGTTTTTCTAATATCAAATTATTATGAGAAATCCACTTTTAATCATGATATAAAACCAGAGATCATGTCATCACATCTACTCCTGTGTTTTCGTTTCCTCTAATGATAAAAATCACATACCTTACCTGTGTTCTAGAAAGTGTCCAGAACTGTGAGAAAATCCTACATACAGTCCCAAAATGCTTGTCAGGCACATTCAACTTCCAAAGCAAAATGAATTTTTTTGTAACTGCTGTGATCCCATAGAAAATCTTATGTAGAAAATGCAGTAGCTTGCATTTGCTTAGGGATTCAGGTGAACTTAAGTTTCAGTTTCATTGCTTAATCAAAACCTGCTTTTTATGAGGTGATTATTTTTTCAGCACAGGATAAAACCATTACCTAACATATCTACCATACATAAACTACTAAGAAAAACAGCATTTCATTTAACTGATATGTTCATTTTAGTCCAAATATTTGAGTAATGAATAGTTATGTATTTATGACCAGCCTCCTACCGCAACAAAAAAGGTTACTGCACATGATTAAACTATTAATTAATTTCCTTCCAGTTTAGTTGCACACTCCTGCACCACGCATGGATGCACAACAAATTAGACAGCGTTTCCAGTGATTATAAATGGGAAACCTTCACCTTTTTTTTAGTTGTGTCTAAAATAAAACAATCCTGTTTAACACAATTAAAAATACATAGTTCTGTTACTTCTCATGACATTTGAATTACTGGAGACATTCTGCTTTCCTCTTCTAATGAGGTGCATTAGTCAAGAGCTAAAGGACCTTTGACCCCAGGATCAAGTGCTTACCCTGCAGGGACTGAGCTCAGTATATGGGATTATGGGTTGACAAGAGGCAGCTGGAAGAAATACCTAAGAATTCACACTTAAAAGTAATCCCTGAAAATTGAATGTAGGTATGTGGAAATAACAATTATGTTCTCTAGTGAAGTTCTCTAGTGAAAAGCCTTATAAAAACTTAACTAGGGTTCTGGGACCCCATCAATGGCTGTACTAGTGAATGAAACAATCAAGCATGTTTAACACTACACTCAACAGGGACTTAAGTTTTGTGAATGAGCTTAATGGCCAGTTGATTTTATTGCTGACTCTTTTCCTCTGCTAATGATGTCCTGTGTTGCATGCAAAATGCCACAGGATTTTCCCATTATCTAACACTGAAAAACCAAATGGTTTATTTGTGAAGATTTTTCAGAAGAAAGTGGTGACAAATACTTACAACTCCTTGAGACACATGGATTGATAGATATGTACATGTGGCAGAATAAGAACATGGCTCACATTTGCTGTGCACAAGAGAGATCAATTATTAAAAACAAAATGCTGGTATGCTGTACATTTAGTAATTTCAATTTAAAATATAAAAAATCTAGCTACTTTTTTTGAGGTTTTCTGCCTTTTTATGCTCATTCCCATTTTTTTACTAGAAATATACCATTTTAAAATAATATCATGTCCAACTAGCATCCAGATGACGCATCAAGATTCTAGTTTCTTATGGACTGATAAAGTAAAAATATCACAATAAAATATTTTTTGGCCTAAATTAAAAAATATTAATAAAAAAAATCTTTGAAGAGTTTTAAATTTCTCAGGATTTTAATTAAAATGACCATGTGATCTCTATTAAATTTTCAAGTAAAAAAATTCCTCTGGGGGAAGAAATTCAAGATCTCTAGTCTTTACATAAGTTGAGATAAGATGCACCTATCTGCATTGAAACTAATACAGTCTTCCACACCCTTTTTTTTTTTTTTTTTTTTTCATTTTTCAACTTGGACATATCACTGCCATGACACGGCATCTTTGTGTGTTCCCAATGAACTAATCTGAGGCTTTTGCCCCTGTTCTGTACTTGAAAATCCTCTCACTGCTTCAGAATACATTAATTGCTAAAGGTTTTAGGAGGAAGTCAAAAGTGTAGCCAAGCCTGACGCAAGACAGGAACATTTCTTTGTTGTCTGTCTGTTCCACCATGAGGACAGATGTAAGCAGGCTGCAGCTGACTTTCTGCTCTGACAGGCTGTTCTGCACTGAGATGGTTTTTCAGTCCTACTGTGCAATCTGCTGATGCTATAGGATGAAGCAATAAATCCCACCTGAGTAACTACTGCCTAAAGAACTGACAACAAAATGAACATGGTATATCAGTTAATTTGGTAGTTTGTATGTCTGCTTACACTAATGGCCCATTTACATACAGGTTAACTCAAATTTGAATCAGTCTCTTTAAAAAATAATATTACATTACCAATATCCAAAAGTCATCAAGGGTTCTGGGGAGATCCTTCAGAGACTACACAGCCTTAATCTTCCCTCCAGTTTTCAGGGGAAGAGATGGTGCAAAACCAATCTCTCTAAGTCAAAGCAACCAGAAGTTACAGGAGAAAGTTTGCTTTCTTGCAAACTTGCTTTTGGTCTTCTGTGTTCAATTGCTGTATGGCTGATGTGAGTATGAGGTTATCTTGACAGTTTCACTGAAAGTTCAGACATGAACACCATGAATTAGTGCTGTTTCTCATGGAAGAGTATATCATTTTTCAGATATTGTATATACTATGGAGTTGCCATTTAAGAAATGCAACTGTTTTAAAAACACAATCAGGATTTTGCCACAAATGATAAATTACTATCTAAAGCTAAGTGAACTTGTTCTGTGATAATCCTTTAAGATCAACAGCTGCCTGTCTGTCTGGCTTACACTGGCTAAAGAAAACTAAATACAAATATATATTGTTCATTATTATAATTGTAGACAAAGGAAGCAAATCTGTCCTTCTTTCTGGAAAACAAAATAAATTTGTGGCAAGGAGCAGATTTATTTACAACTGAAGCAATCACAAGGATAGTAATAAAATAAATCCTGTAAACAGTGCAATTATTCTGTTTATTGTAAACTTGACATTGCATTTGGAATGAACTCCTGAGAGAGTTCCCTTCTCTTCCACAACTTGTGAGATGGATGTTTCCGCACATAAAATGAAAGCCTCTGTCTTTGTTTAGTGCATGTATGTTTGGGTGTGGGTGGGTGTACCTCAGTTCCTGGTACAGAAACAAGTGGGTTAAAAAGCAATGAATTTAAACTAAGTAAACAAAATGTTCCACAGAAGAAACTCATATAGAAACTCATAAATACATAGCTATATTTAATCTGCAAAATAAGACAATTTCAGGTAAGTTTTTTTACTAAAAATAAGCATCACAAGTGTGAGATGTTCATGAGTATTGAGGCAACACATTTTTCTTTAGTTGCACCTATATAAATACTATATACTATAATACACTTATATAAATAGAGTGTGAAAAAATAACCCAAGAAAGAGTGATAGAAAGAAGAAGAATGTGACAATAATTACAAATTATCTTTATTGTCCTCTCAATGTGTGAGGCACAGATGGACCAACTGTGCTCAAGAAACAATCAGAGTTCATAAATATGAACATACGGAAAGGAAGTTGAACGGGCATTTCATCCATCCTTCAGCATTCTCCTCTGAGATGTTATATGTTTCTCCTTGGGTTTCCTGCAGCTTTGAATGGGATTGTGATGATAATCAGTGGGAAGGGACTATAGCTGCAGGACTGTTTAATGGAAAAAAATGACTCAGAATTATTATAGATTTCTTTAGCCTAAAGCAGGCAGCAGCAACCTGGAGGAAGTCAGCATAAGCCAGTCATGTTGTCAGAAACCCACTTTGATCCAGAAGCAGAAATGCATGAGCTTTTCTACAGCAATCCAATCTCTACCAGGGATCAAAATACTAATACAGGAACATTGTGGGGGAATTTCTAGGTTATTATTTTGTTGTTTGATGGTCCAAGAATCTTAGGCAATTAGAAATGTATATCAAAAATATGCTTTCATCTCTGGCACCAACTCAATAACAAGAACCATTAGACAAATTTTAAAAATATCAAACTTTTTTATTTTTTCTGATAGCTTTCAAAATGATGCTTCCAAATATTTAGATATACAAATATATTAATGAATTAAACTCTGGAATTGCCACTTCTCCTTTCATTTCTGCTTTTGGTAGACAGATGTGTATATCTCAAACTCAGATATCACCTCTGTTTGATTGGTATGATTGCAAAAATCAGGTAATACTGAGATGAGGTCCAAACCCTGTAACCTCTGAGTTATAGCAACTTCTAGGACTGCATTCAAGAATCCATCACATCTGTGAGAAAATTATCCCAGTTGCTATTTGTCTTCTTAAAAAATTTGTATTTGTAGCTAGTTAAATAGAATGTGTTTTCACATAGTAAAAACATAGTGATGGCTGCAAATTGCAATTATGCTTGAGGCAATGAAATTTTATGGGTGTCAGTTAAAAAAACATAATATTTGAGATTATGTTACTATCCTAGGCAGCTACATCTCTTTGTGTATTACCAGTTGTCAGATTGAGTTCTTTGAGTGTAAAAGCTTTAGAACGAGAACATTTCTCTTCTATATGGGCCCAAGAAGAAAAAAACTCTGATCCCAGCTTCACTGCTCCATGGAAATCCAAATAAAAATACATTCACAAGAGGAATAAGGAATAATAAGAAAGAGACATTGAAATACTTCAGTAGTATTGCAAAACTAAAGAGGGACGCCAACTATTTTGTACTTTACCTTAGTATTCTATATGTGCTTGAAAATTACATGTTTCCTCTGTAAATATAAATGAATCAACTTTTCTTCAGTTTTTCATGATTTCCCCCCCCTTGGTTTGCCTTTTAGGACTGATGTAAGTGCAGCTGTGGTTTTTTAAGAGGTGTTTATGCCATTTCTTGCACACAGCTCATCCATCACTCTCTGCTCAGATACAGCAAGAATTCAAAATGCAGCCTGACTGGCACAGCCTTTTGCCTTTCATGAAGTGGCTTGGCTGGACCTGGAGCATCAGTGTGTCACCAACAGTGCATTCCTGGGATGAATGTTGTGGTTTCTCCCATCTTCCAGAACATGCCAAAGATCAGAAATACTAATGCTTACTTATGCTGTAGTGAAAGCAGAAATTCATGCTGGGATAACACCACTTCATATACACTACAGGTCACACAGGGGCTCTGTTCCAGGTGTCATCTTTGGTAAAAAATATTTTTCTTTGCTCAAACTTATTGTTCCTAACTCTTCCAAAGGTAACAGTCTCTGCTAACATATTAACTGTTTTTCTTTAATATACGAGAACATCTCTCTGATTAAATCCTGGATTCAGATATTTCATGAAAAAATATCAGTTGTTTTGATCTGCTGCTCAACAAGCCAACTAAGTGTGTCCAGAGTGGTGTCTGTGACTGGTTTACTTTTATCAGCTCCTGCTTTATGCTGATTGGGAGCTACAGTTTTAGTTTGTATCTAAAATGGCAATTCACTAAAGTATCCCTTCACCTTTGTGAAGTTTGAAATGTGCATATATATATATATATACGTATGTATGTATGTGGTACCAAATTCATATTATCAACATGACGAGGTAAATTCTGTCCACTGATGTTATTGGATATTAAAATCAACCCAGAAGCATTCCACAATGAACACTATATTTCACGCCTGCATGCTTCATAGCAAGAAAAAGGCAAAACTTTATCTATATTTTCTCCTCTTTTTCTAATCTAGGTTTATATTAGTAGTGAGAAAGAAAAAAAAATAAACAGTAACTAAAAAGTCTGATCAGTTAACAATATAGAATTGAAAAATATAATTTTCAAAAATATGATTTTCATTAATTTGAGATAATTGCAATTATAGCATAATTTTTTTATAAAGGGAAAAAAAAGAAAGATAAATAAGTCATAAGTTCCTTTACCATCTAATAACTAGTGGGAAGCTTAATGAGTGTACCAGACACAAGTCAAGGAAAGTGTAAGCTCCAGATTGTTTTTCTCGGGATTGAATTTCAGGTTTAGTTCAGTCCTGGATGAGCTTTATTTCACCTCTGCTCACAAAGGTGACAATTTCATAAGCACTGCATTTGGAAGTTAGATTGTCAATGCATCTTGATGTTTTAAACTTACATACTGGACCTCAAGTGTTTTCTCCAAAATAGGAAATTTGTGGATGTCAGTCTTAAATAGAAAAATATAAGATTTTTTTTTTTTTTTAAACCAGAACTCAGACAAAGTAAGTGTAAATTAGAGATGAACAAGTGTTACAAGATTTTCTGGTCTCTAGCAAATTACTTGAGTCTGTTGAAGCTCAGACCAAGAAGTCTGGAGTTCGAAATCTAACCCTAAGTGCTCCAGCATAATTCCAGGATACTAATAAATATGCTTGTTGTCACACAGGAAGTGTCTAAACAAAATCTTCTATCTAGATAAGACTAATTAGAAACAATGGCAACATTTATGACAAAGTCATGAAAATAAGTTAGGAAAAAAATCTAGAATGTGGCTTAATTCTGTGGCATTTACCTTATTGTGATCTTATCACAGAATAAGGATGGGATAGTGTTCCTGCATTCACACAGGCAAAGTTGGTATGCCTTACACTTCTGGTGTGAACCAGACATTGCAAAGTAACCTAAACAGGTGCCTGTAAAGAGGAAAGAAAAGTAGAAAAAAATCCTCTTTTTTTGAGTGATCAATTAAGTTTAAGGTAATCAACTAACTTCACATCAGAGAAATATTTTGCATTGTGTTACCATGGTGCTTTTTGTCCAAGAGCTTGGAGAGCTGGATTTATTATATCAACAAATTGTAGAGCTTGAGGAGAAAACTGTCTGAGAAACAGGTCTATCATGCCGTTTCCCCAGCTGTTATCTCTGAACCAAAGCACTTCAAATAGTGATAATTGTCTCATTCCTGAGTGCTAAATGTGTGATAATCCATTCAAAAATTATTTCAATAGAGTACCTTGCCAAGTGGCTTCTGCATCGTCTAAGTTAAACAATGAAATGTAATGCACTCTTGGTCTCAGATTTAGAGAGCTTTGAAAAATGTTCTAACGAAAAAAAAAAGGAAAGAGGTAACAGATATTTTATAATGTTCAAAGAAAGAACACCCATAAAAGAAGAGGCTACTACAAAGCTGATTGAGCTATAAATCTGCAAGTAATAACACAACAATTAATTTCAGGGCTTGACAGCAAATCATCCTAAGTAGAGGAGAAACGCAAAAACTTTTGCATTTGGCTTGTGGAAAACAATTTAAGCATATAGAATAGCAGAGATGACACAGAACAAGAATAAACATATTAGGATTTGGGGGAGGTTTTTCTTGATTTAAGGATTTAATCTTCTCTGTTCTGTACACATCTAAAAACATATCTTCATTAAGGAGCATTGAAAACTTCAGGGATATTCTATTCCATATTCTTGAATTTAAGACTTTTAAAACTTTTTTCTAGGGTGCAGTAGAATAAGTCTGTGGCCTACTTAATATCTGCCACTAACCTGCCAGAAAAGTGCTTAGACAATTTCTTCTTGAAAGAAAAGGTAATCACAAACCAGAATATGTCTATGAAGTTTACTTACATATATTCAGATTTAATCGCTCATCTCCAATTGCTTTATGTCACTTTCTACATAAAGTTTCAGAATATTTCTAAATTTTGAAGTGCTGAACTATATCCATATCTTGGCTACCTTAGGATTTCAAATTTAACAGAAACATATGTGTTTGTCCTATAGTATGGAAATGGTTCAACATCATGATTTCAGTATATACGCCACTTGAATTTGTTGCCCAGCAAAAACCTTCCTGTAATCCTACCCAGGATTGCCAGCATTCAGCCAATTTACCAGTGGGGACGTTTTTGGTTGTTTGGTTTTTTACATTGTCAAATATATATATTTTGAAATATACTTTTATATATATATATATATATGTCTGTATATAAATCTATTACTTCTGCCAGCAGCTCTGCAACAAGTACTACTGTGTTTTCTGTTGCCTATATCTGGGAAACATAAATATGAAATTACACGAAGATAATCACTAGAGATCGAAGCACTAGATATCTTTCCTGGCACTGACAACTGGGCATGTCACTTGCCATGGTTATGGGTCAGAAAGACAGAAACAGAATTGTCTGAGACTCAGCTGGATGCATCAGTGTGAACTCTGAAACTACAGATCTCTCCAGCATTTCCCTTAATTCCGGCCAACTTTGTAGACAACTAGTCTTGGAGCGAACCAGGTTGGGCAATTTTGATTTACTGTCTGCCAGACAGGTTTCTTTATATGGACTTGATCCTATGAGACTTCTTTTTTCCTTTTAGTGTTGCTTTCACATTTTGGGGGTTGTTTCATGAGAAGGTATTTTATGAAGACAGATAGAATCAAAAGACTCTTGTTCCCTTCTCTTGTTCCCTTCTTTGCTTTATCCTTAACTTTCTTTATTGATCTTTTATCTTAGGGGTTTTATTACACATTAACTAGATTTTTACTTCTAAATAAATACTTATTTAAGAAAAAAAAAAGTAGGAAAACAAATCTTTGGGCAATTATTTACTGTCTAAATCTGTATCATTTCCCTTACCTCTCTTCACATAGATTGTTGATTTCACTCAATCAAATTAGAAATTAGAAAACAGAGATTCCCTCTGTTCCAGTTGAGTTGTCCTTAACACATATACTTGAGGAAAAAAATGTTGTTTTGAAGTTATTACTGCTGCTTCTGATCATCTGAGCACAGCTTGGGGCCTGCCTGCCTATGACATAAATTAAAATAGTCTGAAGATCTCTGTGGAGCTGACAGTAGTAACCTTAAATAACTTCCTCCACTGTTGTTGCAAAAGAGAGACAGATTCCTTGATCAGATTTGTGTTGACTAGAAATTCACCTTACTTCAAAGGCAAGGCATGGGAAGATCACTGTAAATCACTGCAGCAGCTGAAAGGAGGTGTATGAAAAGATACACTTGCAAATTTTCTTAAGCTATACCTTCTATAATTATTTTTACATGTATATGCTACTCAATATATGTATCTGAATCACAGTTTCAGACAGGAAAACCTTTCTAGTTTGCTAATAATGTCTAGATTTGTTGATCTGGATTCCTGGTTTATGATTTTCTCACAGCATATATCATCTACTATATGACAGATACTCAACTACAACTAGAACTTTATCTGTGTAGGTATTTATTTTCCTTGAAACACCCAGAGATCCTCTTTCTCCCACCTTTCTTGATCAAACTGAGATATCTGAGCAAAGAAAGCAGGGAAAAAAAGTAATCAGAAGACTTAGGGTTATCTTCAGTTTTGGCATAAGGCAATACTTCTTTCTGAGAACAAATAACTGTTGTTCCTGACCCAGGGCTGGAACCCTAGCCTCTTGTCTGTTATGTGTCTTCTATACTTGGTTCTACTAGCACGTTTTTTAACCTTTGACTAGTTTTCCCTAGCTGGGAAACTGAAGATATATAAACAAAGATAGACTGGGTAATCAAATGCATAGCTATAGTGCATAATCTTAAGTATTCAGTCTACATATGAAAGGCTGTATTTCACCTGTCCTTAGCTGAGGCAGTAGTTTTTGTAAGACCCCTTCTTTTGCTGCAAGACAGTGACAAAACAAGTGTATGTTATTGTTTGAGGGGACTCTGAGAGGTAAGGAATCATAAAATGAATCTAGCAAAATAATAGTGTCATGTGCATTATTGCAAGAGTCAAAGCACAGGATCAAAGGCTCAGGAAAAAACAAAGTTTGACAAAAAAAAATCAGTTGGGAGTAAGGGTCACAGCCAAACAGGAACAAAGGAATAAAGAGCAGAAGAAAACATCTGCAAGCCTTGCTTGTGGGGAGGGAGAAGGAAGTAGGAAGAGGGAGGAACTTTCCACATGCTTGCCCTCAGAGGTTTGCATATATTTGTGTACTCCAAATTGTTTGAACCTGATTTATAAAATAGTTAAAATAGTTGCATTTCAGAGATAATGAACATCACAGATGACCTCTCCAGAGGGATTTCCCGTCTCTTTATGGATAGGGGAAAGAGAACTTGCTCAACACAAGAATATAAAGACCCTTAGGAGCTTTAAACACCTAACTCTCATAACTTTTGTGGGATATGTTATATCTGTGCAGACCTGTGAAAGTCTTCTAATTTGCTTTCTAGCTTCTCATCTCAATCTCTGTGTGTGGCTCCACAAAATAGAGAGCGCAGGACTGCAAAAGAGAGATCCAGAGAAGGCAGATTCTTGTGGAGTGAAAAGCACCAGACTTGTTCTTACACCTGGCAGAGGTTCAGAGTAATAAGTACCAACCTGGACAATGACTGAGCACTCAGAGCCAGCACAGAATTCACCTTATTGCCTTACTGCCCATAATCATCTTGGATGGGCTGTAGAAAGCCACTGCAAACCTAGGGACACCTTAATTGGTACCAGTAGTCACTCCTGCAACCACCTTTCATTCTCATGACTTCAAGCCAGAAAGATACCTTCTGCTTAGTAAATCAGTGGTAAGGCTTCAATAAAACAATTGTTTTCATAAAACTAGCTTCAAATAAGCAAGGCCAACTTTTCTAGACTTCCTCTATAGCCAGTGGTGTGAAAAATGTTGGTTAGGAGTTTTCTTTAATATCTGTATTTATGAGGAGACTGTCACTTTCCATTAATATGAAAGTTCCCTGTGCAGAAATATTCTTTTTATCAATGTAGAATATTGCTGCTTCCTTATCTTGCCACACTCATTTCCTGCAGAAGAAGTTAGTAGCTGTAGATTGGTACATCTCTGTGGCCAGGAGTTAGAAGGTATTATATAATTCACCTTTTACCCTTGGCATTTGGTAATGTATCAGGAAAACATCCTTCAAGTGTGTTCTTGCACACAAGGAGTCAGGATACACAGAAAATGTTTAGCGTGTAGAAATAGGGCAGAAAATGTCCATGAAATGAATCATTCTTAACACTCCCTCTTGCATGATTGATAGTTTTTTTACAGTGCATTTTTTGCTACTTCTAACATTTATTTGGATATATTTTTGTTCAGCTGGTCCTGAGATAATACTACACTTCTATTTATGACTAATGTGATAATTAAATTATTGCCATTTACTCATCAAAGACTTGGTTCTGCAGTATTCTCACCCCTGTAAATTTTTGAACTAGTTTAATTCCTTACTATATGAGTCTTCTGCAATATAAATACTCATAATGCTTTCAATGGTTTCCAGTGTTTTGTAAACAAAGGTGAAAGGGTAAGACTGGGAGATGAACTTTCAAAGATGGGACATTAAACACAAAATAAGATCTTTTCTTCAGACTCTGACTCGGACTTGTGAAACATGTTTTCCATCCAACACAGCATAAATGGGTGTTAGATATGGTCATCAAAGTAATGATGAAAGAGTAAACTACCCTATGAAACTGGGGAACATTTTTTTTTTTTTCAAACTAGGACTGATGAGTTTTTTTGAGAAACAATGAAAAGAAGTTTTATACTGGGAAAGACTGAAAAGTGAAACAGATTTGTCATGGCCAGTGGAAGATTTTTAATCCCTTCAGTTTTAATCCTTCTTCAGTTGGATGACTGCAAAACATGTTTTAGACCAAAATTTTTTGACCCAGAAACAATTTGATTTTTGTAGTGTGTTAACATTATCTAAGGGCCAAATTCTCACCCAGATGCTCAGTGACTCCCCATCCCAGCACGAAGTGAGGAGAAACCAGAATTAAAAGCTTGCACATGGAGATAACGACAGGTAGATCACTTATCAATTACTGTGCTGGGCAAAACTAACTCAGCTTGGGGAAGACTAATTTAAATTTAAAATTTTGCCAGTTAAAATAGATTAAGGTAGTGAGAAGTAAAGGCAAACACTAAAATAACTTTTGTCCCCAGTCTCCCAGGCTCAGCTTTGCTCATTCACTTCCAAATCCTCTACACAACCCAACAGTGACACAGGATGGATCAGGAGATGAGGGTCAATATGTAATCATTTCTCTCTTCTGCTCCTTCCCTATCACACCTCTACCCTGGTCCAGCATGGATTCTGCATTTGAGTTTCAGCTCCTGCAGTATCTCTGCCCAGCTCATTGCACACATTGCAATGGATAGCTGCTCTGGTGCCCAGAGAATCTCCACACCCATACCCTCTTTCTCCTCTTCCTCTGGTCTTGGTGTTCCCTCAATTGTTCTTCAGTCTTTTGTTACCTCATCCTCCTCCCTCTGCTCAGGAATTTTGCCTTTTCTCAAGTGTTTTCTCAGAGGTAACACCAGTTTCACTGCTGGGCTCAGCTGTGCTGTGCAAAGGGTTTGGCTCAAGGGAGATGCTGCCCTCGTCCCACAGAGGTCTCCTCTGCAGCCCCCCACTGCCAGCAACTGCATGTCTACACACAACACACTTTTTAACATAAGAAGGGGGCAAAATCAAAATCCAGTGGCTGGTATTCAAGTTTGAGAATCAACACTATGACATGAAAATTTTGTCTTTGTTAGTAATATGCACCAAGTGTTCTCATCAAAGCAAGTTCCAACTACCAGTGAGTCACTGCTTCCACCCAGAACTTGCAACTACTTGCACGACAGATCTGAAGCCTCTTCAGAATCTGAGAAATAGAAACCATATTTTATGGAAGACAAAGTCAAAAGTGAAAATTAGTCTCTGAAATTGAATACAAATCCCACTTTAAGGCTTGTAAATGTTTCAGATACATGTGGTTTTGTCTGAACAACAGTTCACTGTAAATAGCACCTATTTGGAAAAGCCACATCATTTCAATTTCTGCATTTTAATATCTTTCATAAAAATTTCTGCAGAGAATTTGACTTACTGTTTGAAATATACACAGAGAAATTCAAACAAACATTTTATGACAGTTAAAATATCTACTTGTATATTTGGAATATATCAACAGCATAGTGTGTCATGTTGTCTTTGAACAGTGCAATATGAAGATGCAGCCTGAATATCCTTAATTATGGTAACACTATTTTATAAATATGTTATTAAATATTAAATCCCGTGTAATGCATATATGGAAAACAGGCTTTTTGAGACATGCAGGGTCATTTCTGCATTGCAAATCATCTCACACAGGTAGAATTATCACTCACCGCTACTTTTCACGACAGCAGGCTTCACGACTTCACAACTTCACGACTTCATCTTCTAGTTGAAAAATTATAATAACATTTATCCAAACATCCTTGCAATAAATTTTCAGATATATTAGGAAGATGTCCTTTTATTAACTTCTACTGAAGCTTAAGAAACCACCATGGAAGGGTAAAAGGAGACCAAACATGAGTGAGAATTATTTTAATGATCTAGCAAGCAGACTCTCATCTTAAGAAGTCCCCATCCTGTTCCACCAATATTTGCCAGATTCTTCAAGGAGTCATTGGAATGAAAATTGGAGTTTTGTAATACTTCACCAGGCAGAAATGCCTTTGATGGCCTTGAGTTAAATGTTGGCTTTGTCATGCCTCCTAATGAGGTTTTTAGTATTAAAGAAAGGTTTCTGTACTTCAGTTTAAGTCCTGTGCCCAGAGATAGAAAGCCACTTCTTACCTCCTGTGATCCAAGCAAAGTAAAACTCATCGGGCAAATTCTCAAGGAAGCAGGAATAAAAATAGGTCAAGTACAGATAGGATGGTTTCTAATTCTACCTTGGAAAATCTTATTTGTATTATTTATTTAGAAAGGTGAGAGGACAATACAGATGATCTGTGGAATAAGTCAAAAGAAATGTGATAACTGGGAACTTTACTTAAAATTCAAAGAAAAGTTAAAATGATACATCATGACTCCCAAAGCTAAAGAAAATCTGTTGTGTTCTATGATGTGCAAAAGCAATCTGTTCTATATGAATAACATACTTAAAACCAAAAAAAAACTTAGCCATCTGACAGTATATATTTAATATAATTCATCCCTTTCCACCATATTTAGAATATAATATTTTTTTTCATGTGTTTCTCTGTCAAGGCTGCATACAGAGGATCTCCTCAGGAGATACTTCTGCAATAATGATGGAAGCAAGTATTTTTCCCCCATGCCCCCTGAACTTTGCAGAAGGGCAGCTGATAGACAAATAACTAACAGATCCAGAGAGGTGTCAATTTCTTCTCCTCCAGGATTCACAGGGAAAAATATATAACCTGTGGTTAATTTTTTTCTACCATGATTTTCCCACTACCAATATATTTATGACTAGAGTTTGGTATTAGTAAAAGCTAGATGCTGACAGCACTTCTGTGGTAAACACGAAATGGACGAAGTCTTAGAGGATGAATCCCATACAACACAGCATCAGCAACAACAAAAAATGCACACACATTTAAGTGGAAAAATATGTTTCCCAATACATGAAAACTGTATCAAGGCTGCAAGCTGAAAAAGGTGTAGATCAATGAAAAGAAAGATGTAGCTGAGAAAATTGAATCAGTATAGTGCCAAAAAAGACTAGTTTATGACAGCCAGGTAGTTGAATAGATGGAGAATATAAAATGGGAAGTGAATATGGAAGTTTTCTTCTGAATGAGAACTAAAAGTGAGGAAACAGAGGAAGTCATAAATCTGTTGACCTATAAAAATAATTTTACAGAGTTGTTTTTGCCAATCATTCTACATAAAATTATGGACAGTTTCTGCTTTGAGATGTCACAAGCTGAACATTCAGGAAAACAAATTACACTAGATAACTTTTGTACAAATCCATAACATCATACAAAACCATGGAAGACAACTTAAAGAATTCATTTTTGAGTTCAATAAATCATTGCATGGGAGGGGTCTAATGCTATATCAGGGCTATGTGAAAGGAGCATTCAAGTCATCATGCAACAGCTTTGCTAACATCCATGAAACAGAGACAACAGTTGAGAGCCAACTTGCATATTAACAAAAGGAAAGCAGAGATTTATAAAGCCCTGAAGAGTTAAAACTAACTTGATTTTGCTTTGACATACTAGAGGAATGCAACAGAACTATTTTATGCAAAAACAAAGAGCTCTAAAGTCAGACTGGAAAGTAGCAGCAACACTTTAAATATGCATATTGGATGCCAAAAAGGAATGGAGGTGGAGAAGTTAAAATAAATAAAATGTCTTCTGTGGCAAGCTATTGCAGTTTATAGAATTCTTGCCTCCGACAACTTCCCAAGGACCCCCATCTGAATACTGACACACAGAATAAATGGAAAGTAGCCCTTGTTATCCTGGGCTGCTGTTTACAGCAGAATCAACAAAACTAAAGGACAATAGAAATGTGATTACCCCATTAATCCACAGGACAAAATTCAACAGCCAAATATGCTCTTTGTAAACATCCTAATGAATTTTCAGGCCAATCAAAACTATGAGGGTTGATTTCAGGATTAATTAGTTTTTGGAGAAATTTTGAGACCTTTCTCTAACTGTCACCTATTTTGGATGCTTACTGTCTGGTTCTGAAATGAAGAGAGGGACAGATTTGTTTTTGTTTCATTTAAGGCAGAAAATAAACCATGTTTTCTTCTTTTAAAAAGAGATACATTTCTTCCCAGGGTAATAAAAATTCTCTGTGAACTTTGATCTTCCTCTTAGAGAGTGTAAACAGATGCATGCTTATAAAAATGTGAGTCAAGACAGAGTTATACAGTAGTACTCTGTCGCTGGTTCTTTGCTACAATCTTTCTTTTTTTTTTCTGTAAATTGTATATTTGCACTATAAGCATGCTGGGTGCAGGGCCCAAGATTCTTCCTTACACTTCTGTACATCAGAGTGGAGAAGTGATTATAAAACTAGGAAACTAACGTCAGAACTGCGTGCCTCATCTCCATCTTTGACTCAGGAACACCTCGCACGCACACACACAGACGTGAATGAATAATGAGTAATTGCTATAAGATGCAAGCAAGTGGCCTTTTCTATTTTCTCAGTCTAATGTAGGAAGATTGAGAAGACCTTGAGAACTTGGCCTACAGGAAAATAAGGCATAAATCTGCTAGGCAGCTATGAATATATGCAATATAATGCCTTTTAAGGACTTGGGAAATTCTTTTCATTGTTCTGACCTCGAGAGGGTCAGAATTGTTATCTCCTGGCAATGGAACAAGACTGTGGTCTTGGGTTTTGAACAAGAAAGAGCTTCTATGATGAAGCAGACAAGACTTGGACAGCATAGATTTCTCCTGAACTAAATTGTGTATCAAGCTCTTGGCTATTCACATAAGGCTTGTTAATGATGGAGACTCCTGGAAGTTTTCAGAATTTCATGGCTTGAAGGCCTCCACCTATAGTCTATTAAATTTCTAATATGAGAAGAGCTCCTTCTCACTGTCATCAACCCTAACTATGATTCTAAGTCAATATCAACAAAGAATAAAATAAAAAATTATCACTTATACAGGCTTATTTATGTAGTCTTTGAAGGAAGTAACTGCATCTGCAACTGCATCTCTGTTTGGATACATGCCACAGGAAAAGTGAGTCAAAGAAAACGGAATATTCTGGTCAGTCCCCTTCTGCAATGTTCCATGATTCTTTTTTTGTAGACATAGAGGAGATTACAATACTGTCAGCTCTGCTGGCATGACTAAGATTGATACAGATGGGGAGGTAATTCCCAGAAGTCATAGTAAAAACTTTTTTTTACTTGTACATGTAATTTACATACCTAGTGAGACTTTTCTCCACTTTATCATGCAACCATCCCCTTGGACTGGCTCAGAATATTCTCTTTCCATACAGCAGGGTTATCTCCGAGCCACTGAATGTCCTCATTTTTAATTCCTTTCTTATGTATGTTGGACAGAACAAAAAGATTTGAGCCATTGCAATTTTGTTACCACTAAAACATTATTCTCATTTAAAAAGCATACGTGGGACTTGGGAGAAGGAGAGATAAAATTCCTACCTGCAGTTTAAATATCCTGTTAAAGGAAGAAACATTATTGGTATTTAGTAGGAGTATCATCTGATGTAAATAACTTTGTAGACAACTGTTGACTCTTTATATTCCTTTTCTGATGCTGGAAATAAAATAGACCCACTCTGAATTGCTTTTGTTATTCTGCTGGTGTTCTGATAGGTAGATGCCATTCAGTTTCATATTGGACACCATCAGCCATCTGGGTGCTGCTTATACAAACAACAATATAACAATGGCAAATTGAAGTATAAATATGTTCTTTGATACATATCTAAACTTGAAATGAAGATTAATTTGGATAGTGATTAGCAACTTTTACCAAGAATGAGAAAGCAAGGTGGGTGGACATATTTCTATGCAGCCTCTAGGGAGGGAAGTAACCTTATGCTGTCCCAGTGTTTCTAGGTACATCTGTGATATCTCTCAGCACTCTATATTTCAGGAAGTCAGCCTGTTTATGAAGTTATTGTAAGGTAGCAGCGGGCATAAGTAAAACACTGCTAATATAGTACTTGGCCAAAAGTAGCCTCCCCTGTAGGAGTTTGTTTATAAATTGCTTTGGTCCACTTGACAAGGTCAAATCCATTCTCTTAATGATGAATCTCATCTGTTCTGGTGCAGAAAGAAATGTTTTCTTTCACTTCTACGTGTGGTAAGAGCTCATTCATCTCTGTATGTTCTAAAGGGAAATCTAGCTACATCAGAGAGAGAAGGAGTATTCAGAGGGCAACTGATGGCCAGGAAGATATATTGAATTCACTTTCCTGGGACAGACATTCAAATGGTAACAAGTGATAGAAAACAGCTCTATATTTCAGCATGATGTGTGCTCTTTCTCTTATGATTAAACCCCCTGTGGGCCATCTGCATTTAATGGGTTAGAACTACTTTGTAGCTGCAGTTTTTTCTTTCCATGGCTCTTATTTATTTGAGATGAGACCAAACTGCACTCTAAAAGTGCAGCATGTAGGAAACACTGCCAAAAGAATGAGAATAAAAAGACAAATTTATGGGCCAGTGTTGTTTTAAGCATTTAACAGTATAAATAGAAAGTGTAGATAAATGTGGACATGTAAGCAGCTGTTTATCTCAGTTACATTATTTGCCCAAATTCCAGAAGAGAATTAGTCAAATTAGTTTATACAAGGATTAATGCCTCTGCACTAATGATATAGTGTATGCATAGAACTGTTTTCACACTGAAACTAACAGTCCTCTTAACACACAACTCCCTAAAAACAAAAAGCATTGCTCAGTCTATCCTTGTCTCTTTAATTCTGTAAGAAAACAATCAGACACAAAAATGGAAACCATTGTAGTAAATCAGATGTAAAGCACTGATTTAATAATTTCTGTATTTTAAAAATAGTTGAATGGACTACCTTATAAAAATATTTGTATAAACTACATAATGTTGTTCCAGGACAATTCAATTTATCATAGGAAATCTATTAAGTGTCTATTAGGGATCACATCCTACTCCCAAGTGAGATCACTGGCAAGATTCCTGTTAACTTCAATTAGGATTTGATCATAAGGAGATTTTTGAGAAAAGAAAATTTAATTCCTCCTTGCCAACACTGATATTTTTGGCTCTAAATAGTCAATAAACTCCCCGCCGATGAGTGTATTTTCCTCTTTGCTCATTGTATATACTACTTGAGCATTTGCTAAATAATACTCATTAACTGATCTCTATCCCAGACCTTTTTCTAAAAGGCGTCCAAAATCATTTTGTATTTTATTTACCCTATGTGTTTAAGTAATATCTGGCAGGTTTTTCCATATATAAATATGTATTTCATTATATACTAAAATGTTTATAACAAGTAATGAGGAAAATCATTCTTAGTACACTAGAAGAAGAGTTGTTTCTCCAATATCACTTTGAAAGAAAAATACAATTAACATGTTTTATATTGTTATTGTCCATTAAAGATCTCAGCTGTTTTCCATTTTTAATGATTAAACCAAAGTCATTTCAGTAAACACACCTGAGTAAATAGAGTCTTACAAAGATTTAGATACTTCTGCCCGTCTTTGAGCATGCTGTTTGACAAAGCTTCATTTTAATGATGCCCTTTTCTTCTTTGATGGATAAAAATATTATGAAAGTGTTAACTAGGACTTTTTCCCACCTACAAGCAGTTTGTTAATTATTCACACTGTATTCAACCAAAACCAAGCAAATTAATGTTCTGGGTTTTAATCAAAAAAAAGGCTTTACACAACTTAGTCATTCCTCTCAATATCAATAAAGTGCTCACTCATAGAGCAGTAATAGCATCAAAAATCAAATCTTTTGCAATTACTGAATTAAAGCAGAAGACTTTGTCTCACTGTAATGATGGTGAGACTAAAGTAAATTGCAGTCAGTACACATAAATGGATTTTCTCACAGGAGTACAAGGCAGGGAGGATCAAGCCTATTTAAATTATTTATAATAATTAGAGAGTACAGAACCCAGTTTCTGAGAGATGAAGCAGACAGCTATTAGATTATGGAGGGTTGCTAGTTAGAATTAGAACATAGAAAAGCACTCCTGTAACAGCATCTTGTGAACCATCAAGTTCCACTCTATAAGCCAGTCAGAAATTATGATTTTTGACCTGATCCTATAACCTACATTTTTGAAATTATGTTTTTCATGCTAACATCAATTACTTTAACCAGTATTATTTCCTGTACATTGATGTATTTATTGGTCTAGTGCACTAGTTATTCCTATGGGAATAATCACTGTTATGAAGTTGGGCAAGTATAAGTTAAGCTGAAGTTGAGCTGTTGAGTGTGACCCCTCACAAGTATAAGGACTCACAAGCCCCTATTCTTTGAGAAGACTTTGAAGATTTTCCTACTTGGTTTTGTCTTTTTTTCCTTATGTGTCTTTTGTGGACCGTTTGAAAAGATTTGATGAGTAATTATGTAAATTTTATGCTGTTACTTAAATAGATTAAAAATAACTGGCAGGAGCAAGACAATATCTCAAATCTATTTTATGTGGTAGTGTTGTGATATATTCCTTCATTTGCATGCCACAGCCATATCAGTTTTCATGAGCATGTGGTGCAAAGGAGAATGGCTATGCTTCAGGAATTTTGTGGACTCACTGTTTCAACCATCACTGTGTTTTTGTTTTAATGTTCTGTCTTCCTGTTGCTTCAAAAATGCAGAGAAAAAAAAATCTTGAAATTCATGATTAGAGGTGCTTCTCCACAAAACTGCTCTTGATTTCACAGTATGTATTTATTGCCAAAGGCAGTCATACACCTACCAACCCTACCTCTTGATTCTTTATATCCCTCCTTAAACCCATACTGGAAAGATGGCAATAGAATGAGCCTTATGTTGCCAGGTCCTGGTGAGATTCAGAAAGAGTGGTTTAGGCAAAGAGGGAAGGGAGGTTTTCACTGGGTTTAGGTTTCCCCCTTACTCCAGCATTTTACTCTGATGCTCCTCCTGGAAGATTATTCTGTCCCCAGCCATCATACTCCCATTCACTGCACAATACTTCATCATTCTAATGCCAGCCAAATCTAAAAAGATCACTGCAGGTGAATAAGCAAGCATTCTGGGAATGAGTGAGCCACTTGTTATTTGGGTAGGAAAGTGCTGTGGGAATGTCTTGGCTTTTGGCTGGGGTAGAGCTAACTTTCTTCACAGTGCCTGCTGTGGCTCTGTGTTTTGGATTTGTGCTGAACACAGCTGATAACATAGAGATGGCTTTGTTATTACTGAGCAGTGCTTACACGTAGCCAAGGCCTTTTCTGCTTTCCAAACTTCTACCTTGGCATAGAAGTTGGGGTGCCTGGGAGCTTGGGAGGTAACCCCAACAGACCAAAGGGATGTACTGTACAACATGGCATCATGATCAGTATATAAAGTGGGGGAAAGAAGCGGGGACATTTGGAGTGATGGCCTTTGTCTTCTGAAGTCGCTGTTATTGTGATGGGGCCCTGCTCTCCCAGAGATGGCTGAACACCTGGCTGCTCATGGAAAGAAGTGAATTATTTCCTTGTTTTGCTTGTGTGCATGGCATTTGCTTTCCCTATTAAACTGTCTTTATCTCAGTCCACGAGTTTTCCAGCTTTCACCCTTCTAATTCTCTCCCCAGTCTCTCTGATGTGGGAGTGAGCAAGCAGCTGCATGGGGCTTGGCTGCTGGCTGGGCTTAAACTACTATAGGAAAGAAATACTTCTTACAGAAAGAACTTCCCCTGAAAATATTTTGAAACTAAGGAAAATATCTGGTTTTAATGGATTCTAACTCTGATCAGTCTGATTTAACTCTGATTTTGAAATGGCACAGATATGTAGAAATTTATCAATAAAACAACCTTTGTAATTTTTGAAAAAAAAAGCCTGTAATATTTCATTGTTTGCAAAACAAAATAATTTATATCTATTATGCAAAACTATCTCATTAAATGCACAATATAGGTTATGTTTGTTACATTTTATGCCTCGGGGCCTTACCATAAAGTTCAAAGTCAAAATAAAATGCCTTTAACATATTGAACTGGATTTTTTCAAACGTCATTGTACAAAATATTATGACAGTAAAAAAGTGAAATGAGAAATATAATTAATTTCAACTTATTCTCAGCGACAGAAGATGCTTTCATTGATATGTTCCGATGGTTTGTAACACTGTTAAACTGTAGGTAGAATTTTTGTCAAACTTTTCTGACCATCTTGGTCATAAGAAGGCTATCTTTAGCTGCTAAATGCAGTGTTGTCCAACACTTATGAGTCTGTAAAAATCATAATATAAATAAATTTACATTTTATAAGTAAATTTAAATTTATTCAGAATTTTTTTAAAACACTGGCTTAAGATTTTCAAAATTGATTAATTCATCACAGGAGAAAACACAGTGCATCAATAATTAGAACAATATTTCACTTTCTCTTTTAATGGGATAGGGACTCTTTTCCCAAAAGTTCTATAAATTTACTTCTCAGCATAGCATGATGATCACATATCTCAAACACTAGTTAACATGCTTGGCAGGAAGGCTATGTAAATCACCTCCTTTTGTTTTTAGTGCATTTTCCACATGTTCGAGAAGCAGTGAAAAGATTAGTTGCTTAAGAGAAGAAATCATTAAGTGATAAAGTCAAAGCACAAGAACACAAATCCTGTCAAATGTGGGAGTATAATCCAGCAGAAAATAAAATCATTTCCCTTTCATAGAAACTTGCTTAAATTATTTACGTATATTGAAATGCCTCTTTTCCAGAATTTTCTTAGAAAAAGAGAACACTACAAATAGCCCTGTTGCAGTCTTTGCACTCCTCGGTCTCTTTGCACTATTTGTGGAATAAGGAGCTACTCATCCTGGTTAAAAAATCTGAGTCTGGCCTTAAGCCAGCATGGGCCAGATTCTGCCATCCTTAGTAGAGCTGAATAGTACCTTAAGCTGGGCCTGATTATGAACCAATTACTCATGTTGTGCTGAGAGGCTTTTTTTTTTGCATGAATGGGGCCATTGTGAATAAACATTTACAAGTGATTCACAATTTGGCCTATGTGAGTAGTCTCACTCCCATCAATGCCACTACTCACGGAGTAAAGCACTACTAAATAAAACTGGCAGAATGTGACCCTGTTGTAGTACTTGACATCTAACACGAAGATACTTTTTCATTAGCTAAATGAAACACTGCAACCAACAGGCTATCATTCATTCTTCGAGACGAGGCTGATGCAAGAGCATGACAAGCTTAATGCAGGCCTGCAACTTATCACACCTCAGGTTTAATGAGGGGTTGAATACCTATTTATTTAATGTATAAAGTTATGCTAGCAACAAGTAACAAAAAATTTCCATTGCTAGATTTGAGGATGAAGAATTAATTAGAATTGAATCCCTTCAACTTAATTAAAATCAGCAGGAAGACAACATGATCTTTTATTTTCCCCTTTGATTTTGGAAGCTTCAAGCACCTAAAATTGTTGGAATGTTTTGAAAATGGATATTTCTTCTGTAATAAATCTGCAATTGCAATAAATTCCTAGGAATTGTAGCATTTTACTCCTGGTATAAAAAAAAACTTGTACAAATTATTTTGGGGGGATTTCAGAAGAAAACAATAGCAAATTCTGCTATGAAAATAAATAAGTAAACTGAAAGAGGCAACAACAAAAATGGATCAGAGACTGCCAGCTAAACTTTTCCTTCTTTGTCCACTAATGAAACCCTAACAAAAAAGTTCTGCAAATCACTTTGGCATTGTCTAAATATTATACCTTAAAAATAATTATGTGGAAACTGAACAAAATTTAACAAAAAAAAAAAAATTAACTGAAAACAGTTTGCTAAAAAATCCATTGTATTTCCACTTTCATCCTTCTACATATTGCAAAAGTGCCTATACAAAACTAATGCCTCTACCTGTACCAATAATTTTTTGTTGTTGTTGCTTTAAAACATAAGTCTAGTTTTACTGCTGTCTAAACAGACCATAAAAAATGGAAAAGATAACTTCTAGCCAGAATACTCTTTTCCAGCTCCTCAGGCCAAAGTAGAAGCTAATTTTCAGAAGGAGAATCAAATCAGGAAACCACAAATTGGAGTATATGTATGTGTTAAAATCTGAGTTTATTACAAGTGGAAAATAAGACAACCTTCCTTTCAACCTTCCTATGTAAGACTCTGCTGTAAAAATCCCATTTTTAGTTAATCCTGATGGTTTCAAAGTCAAGTTTGTTTATTCCCTTGAAAGGCTACAGAATGAGTACATCTCCTATTTTTATTTCAAATTTAGCCCCCGTGAGTGGGAGAAGAGAAAATCTGGGGATTCCTGTGTGTTTGTTTTTGTGAGTACTGGTAGCTCTGCAGTTGCCGTGGTGAAATCTGCTTCCCGATCTTCCCTTCTTCCCCCATGCGCCCTCTGTTCCTAACTAATGGCCAGAGAGAAAAGCAAGAATGAGCAGGGGGTGCCCTGAGAGTTGCATCCTGTTCTAATCACAGCCATGCAAGTCCTTCTTTATTTCAATTAATTTACTTTGCCTTTATGAACCTGAGAGACTGACTGTTGCTTTCAAAGAGGCTGACATTTCACTCATCTGAAGGAGCTTGGAATGTGACAGGGGAAAGGGAGGAGAAGTAAATCAAAGCAGATATCAATTCTCCAGATGTAAAGTATTTTTCTTCCCCTCTATTTTTTTTCCACCAGAAATGTCAGAAAGTCTGCTGACATTTTAATTCCTTTGTGATAGGCTGGGAGCTGAGAGCCAAGTCCTGCTGCCATTGCAGTCAAAAAGATTTTTCCCATCTACTTTAAGGGTAGCAAACTAGTCTTACACTCTGGAAAGCATATAACCAAAGTTTTAACAAAATGTAACTAAAACTAAATGAACATTACTGTAACATCATCTTAAGATCAGATACAAACTGAAATTAACAAGGCTTGTTGGACTTTTTTGTTTCAATTTGACCATAGAGTAGCAAAACCCAGTAAAATGGACTGTACTGGAAGTAATCTCATTCTTGTGTTGTTTGGGGTTTTTCCCTAATCTGAATTCTGTTAAAAGTGTAAGAGTACTATTCCATGTTGTCTATGAGTCACCCAAGCTTCATGACACCCTATCTGTAATCTTTAAGATTTAATTAAAATATACTAGTTGACATATAATCTGTGCACATCTTTGAATACTCTATAAAGCACTGTGATCCTACTTTTAGCATTATATGTGACCAAAAATCAATCTAATTATCTTTAATAGAAATACACTCAGATCCATAAGATAAAGTAGTATCTTCTATTCTTATTACATTAGCTGTTCACTGATATAAATTCAACAAGCTCATCATGCATTTAACAAAACAGCAGAGCTGGCTCAGAGCAGTAGCGTGGTGCTGAGAGAACTCAGTCTACAAATTCTACCTACAACATGAATGGTCATACATTTCCTTCTTTGCGTGGTGTGCTTAGAGATTTACATCATGGGTGCAGTATAATAAATTTACTTTCCTTTACCAAGTTGTTCCTTTATGAAGTATGCAATTGTAAAGCATGAAATTTTTTATACAGGACTGCTAAAAGCCATGGAGTAGACATATTTGCTTAGTAGTTTTATTTTTTTTTTTCAGGTTCTATAATCATATTTCATCAACTGGTACAACAAAACATATATAAAAAGAAAAACAAAGAGGGCTTGTTTAGCTTGATGCATGGTAAATCTATTTGGTTTATTCTTGGTTTATTGTTAAATATTATATTGCATTTCTTTAAGCAGACATCGTGTATATTGTGACTTCTAGCATTCCACACACAGCAGCTTATTGTTGTTCCCTTTAAATATGGGAAATAAAAATGGTTTTAGTTTGCTTTAAAAAAAAAAAAAAAAGAAAGAAATTGAGAGAGGGTACTGCTATATTACATGGCCCAAGAAATATTGGCAGCATGCTCTTTGGCTTTCATCCGTAGAACTGCAATGCTGGAGGACCTCCTTTCAAACTCTGGCTTGGTTTCAAAAGCATGTCCATTGGTTGCCCCAGAAAGCAACGAGTCAGTGAAAAAATTATTGAGGGGCATGTGGCTAAATTGGTTCTGGTGGTTTGAAAAGCCTGTGTAGCCAGAATCTGTCCGGGGTGAGTGGGAGTAAGGTGTCATACAGGAGGACGTATCTCGTGGCAGCATGCAGGAGGTAACCACAGAACCACTGGCCGCATTCCCTGCCCACAGATTGTTCTGAATCTGGAATATATAAAATGAACACAATTAAACTTAGATAGTTCATCTTTTGTTTTCTGCAATGCTTGGTTTGCTTTACTTCACATATAATTAGTTCCCCTCTAAAACAAGCAACAAGTATTTAACAAGTTCTCTGCAATCATGTCAGAAAATTGTGTGAAGAGATCACATGAGACAAAATATGAGATCGTTCACTTAAGTGCAAGGGCTGATGAATCATGTTCCTTACTTTGCCATCCTTTTGTCCTGCAGCTCCGTATATGATGTCTAGTGTTGAACCTCAGGATGCCATCAGCCCAGTCAGTCAATAAAATTAATGGAAACACATGACTGAGATCAGAGTGTCAAAAGAGTGTACAAGATCATAGATATTTTCAACATAAATGCTTCTCCTCATTTGAATTCCCACTGTAATGGTAGGAAAAGGGTGAACAAAACAAACCAATTCGGATTTCTCATGTGATAAAGCCCAACAAGTATTTGAAAAATTTAATAATGAGAAGTCATGCGTAATTACTTTAAAACAAATGAAACCCTAAAACACAGGAATTACTGATAATACATTCAAGACCTTTTCTTAAATTTGTTTCAAAGATAGATTTGACATAAAATTTATTTTCATTACTTTTTTTGTGAAACTATACTTTGAGGGCATTTCTCTTTCAGCATTCAGCCTGAACAAGCTGCATTGTGCATCCCCGGAAAATGTTGCATGACAGACTAGGACACAAACTTTGTGGTTACCAGCAATGTCTGGAGTAACCATGTATTCAAGCTTTGATGTATAATCCTTTCTATACTTGGCAGTCGCTTAAAGCTCCACTCTGTCTCTTCTCTGAGGCCTTCTACCATCTATGTATAGATGCTATTTATGGATAGGTATTTTTCACTTGTTTTTTACAAGATGAACGGGCAGGAAGATTTTTAAGACCTAACATAAGTCAGCTCTTGTTGTTATCTCAGACTGCATGGTCTTTCATTCCTGCTCTATTCACTCTGATTTGATCAAACTTCACACTCAGCAACTGCCCTCCTGTTTTCCCAAGCTCTCTACTCTCTTTCTATCAATGCTACTTGCATATGTTATAATTTCTGACGTGCTCAATCTTCCTCAGTCATTCCTCATTCACACACATCATTATAAAATATACAGCTTTGTATGTCTTCTCCACTTTTACCTATATACCTTTTCTGAATGCTGATTTTTTTAATGTGCAAATAACATCAGGCAAGACATTTTTAGCCCCCATTCACAGTACAGATCTTGTCAGCCAGTAACTATATGCTTTCCTATTTGTTTTCCTTTACTAAATGTGTCTTCTCTCTAAAAATCTGTTGTCTGTTCAGTGTATTCTTGCCCTGATGCACTGCCATTGAGCCCACGCGTCTTTGTTCTCTGTGATATGTTGGAGTAACTCAATTACTCTTCAGTTAGCACTGAAAAGTGAATTCCCACTTCAAACTTAATTTTAAATTCACATTCCAAATCCACAGACAAAGGAATTTTGACTTTAAGATATAACGGTTATCTCTCTAGCTGAGTGATTTTTTCTGTCAAAGTAGAGGTCAGAGGAAGTAATGAATTATGACAGACACACACAGAATGAAAACATGTTTCTAAGGCTGATGAGTTGTGTTTTCTCCCATTGTCCTATCACTTTGCAACAGCACACACCAAACCACCAACAAGCTAAAGCGATAAATTACGGTTCACTGAACTCCTCTAGCTGAGATCTAGTGCAGATAAAAAGGATGAAATAGTCTTATTTTAAAAGTTGATATTTTAAACAGTTGTATTAGCAAGGTCATCAGGAGCTGACAAACTAATCTGGACTCCTTGGGAATTCTAGCAGCAAAAAAAAAAAAAAAAAATTTCAGTAAATGCTCCATTTTGGTTTCCTCTAAAAGCCTGGGGGGAAAATCATGGTAGCAACACATCTCCCCAAACTCTTGGTCTGCTAGCTTGTTTACACAGACATGCATGCATGCAGTTATAGTTCCACACACTCATGGATATGCCTTTCCACGCACACCCACATAGCTGGGCACACCTCAGGCTTCTGCTCTTGCATATTTTAGGTGGTTTGCTGGGAGGCAATGGAGGAAGTAAGGTCACTGAGGAAGGATATGGAAGATTTTTCCTTCTTGTGGGCCTCCTGAAGTCTATATGAGGAAATCTAAAAAAAAGTTTCTGAACTTTGCAGTTGCCTCTTCTCATAATCACTTTTCAGAAGACTCCAATGTCAGCCCATTGGAGACTCTCTACAGTTTGACATGATTCCCAGCTGCCTTATTACTCCTTGATTAACCTACCTGAGCCAGTTTTGACTTATAATCAGACAAATTTCCCCAGGGAGAAACTAGTTAACCTATGTAGTGTGTAATACACAAGCTATTTCTGAAGGAGCTCATAATCTCCAAAGCTAACTTACATGCAACAAAATCTTATTTATCTGACTTACTGAAATTTCTTTCTAAGAAATGCTATGCCAAACGCTGCAGTCACCCAGGCAGCACAGATATAATTATGGGAGGAATTTTCAAAATAAAAAAAATTTAAATACTAACATGAACAAGTTTGCCTTTAATACAGTCATGATGAGAAATCTTCAAAAGGTTCAGAGGCTCAGTTAGAAAGTGTCTAATAACCTATGTGGTCTGGAGGAATCACAAAATCACTCTTTTCATATTTTGAGTAGTTTGGTTTGCAGTAAACTAAGTTTAGTACCACCAATTTTCCTGATATTTTTATTCTAGACAAATCTCTTTCAATTTATGTTCAGTAAGATTGCACAGGTGTAAATGAGAACAGAATTCAGCTGCAAATCCTAAAACATGCCAATGTCTTTTTCAAGAAATATGTGAACAACCTGTTAATTTCTAAAACTTTTAAAGGAGTGCACTAGGTTTCTTCCTTAGGGAAAGAAATCCAAATTATTAAACTTAACTTCAGGAATGCCACAAGATTTTAGGAAAGCTTTACATCTTCTCTCATGAGGCAGTTAATGCCTTCCAAAACAATGTTTCAGTTATATCATTTTTCTATTCATTTTAGTTGGTTGAGTGACTTCACATTTGGTATTAAATTTTCATTTCTTTACAAGGATTTACAACATAAATATCTTGTAGTGAAATTTAGGTGCAGAAGGTATTCCTGTATTAAAAATAAATACAGTAATGTTTCACAATAAGTCAAAATGATCAGACCTTCTTCTGGTATGTTAGAAGGAAAAGCAACATTATGTACATGAATTTAAAGAAAATATTTTTCCTCTTAAAATCTTGTGTGATCCATGAACTATATAAAAGGCAATTCAGAGACTGTGAATGAGGCCATACATACAGCACATCTCTGGTTTCTGTTAACATCACAAACAACTTGAGCTTTGCTCTTGTGGTTACCATGAAATTACCAGAGCCCTTCAATATATTTACCTACTGTATGTTTTATACACACATACACACTCACACACACCCTTCCTGATCGAAAAAGAAATAAGATTTCATAGCTGTGACAAGACCATAACTGGAGAGTTATGGTTGTTAACATGGTTACGATATGATTTCCTAGGCACATGACCTTCTGTTAGACACTGCAGAGGAAAATGAGCTGAGGTAATTGGTCATCCCGCTTGGTGTCATTGCTTTTTTCTGTTAAGCTTTCAAACTCCCTGAGCTTCAGCCTTTTTATGTAGCCGCTGGAGAAATCACATAAACTCAAATATCAGATTTTTCTGGGAGTTTTACTGTCACTTCCCTAGCTTTGTTCTCCCATCACCAAACCCTTGACTTGTGTTATTTCAGCCACCTGCCTATCCAGACTAGAGACTGTCTCTGAGTGCATGTGTTTTAGTGTTCCACATGGGAAACAAAACACTAATCTCTTTTAAGATATCTAGATATCAAGAGATGTTATTATTATATTACATAATAAATGTTATATGTGCTGAATGTTATTATAATTACTCTGGTTAGAAATTAGAAACTACCTATTTCCTCTGTGGAAAACAAGACTAAATGACACTAAATTAAGAGTTAAGAATTTATGTAATTATAGAGAACATGTGAATGTCAGACTAATTTGCTAAATTTTTGGCACTCCTCCTCTTGTACTACAAGAAAATATCAAATCTGTGCTAGCACAAGGAACTACTTTCAGGAGATTAAATGCAATAGCTGTTAAACTGCTCAAAACTACTAGATCACAAGTTGCATCTGTTGGCCACTCCTAGTCCATCAGCAAAATTAATTTGGTCTGTAACTTTCCACACTTTTTTTTTCTGGGTGCCTCTTTAGAACATCCAAAATACAGGTAGAAATTTGCCTGTGTTTCCCAAACTTGTAGATTCTCAGAATAATTTAAACTGAAAAGAGCCTCGGATTATTTTTCTAAACCCTTGCTTGCAGTTACTCTCAAATTTAGATAAGGTTACTCAAACCCCATCCAGCCATGTTTTAAGTTGCTCTAGCTGCAGGGGTTCATTAATTTCTATGGGCAATTTGTCCCCACTCTCATTGTATTTTTACATTAATATCTAGACAGAGTACTTATTGGTGTTTAATTTGTGATCATTTTGTAGGAGCTGTTGGACAAGTGCACATGTGAAGATCACCTGTACGTATCGGGCTCATGTATGAGACATGCAGCACACAGTTTTCAGATATGAATAAAATGCCAATTAGCACATTTTAGTGAGAGGCTTAATAATACACATTTAAAATATGTGATAGACCCCTTCAGCCGACATTTGGCTTACACATGGTGAACAAAATAAAAATCTGACCATTAGATTCCACACTTAGACACATTTGCTAAGCTTCCAAATAATGTAGGGTTTGAAAAGTCATCAAGCTTTCATTCTTGTATGGGATGTTTGGTAAACTGTAAATTCTCCCTACGGCAATCTCGAGGCCGCTTACAATATGGATTAATTATATTTCAACTCTATTATACAGTTAAAAACAAAATTTCATATTTTGAAAAATACTATTAAAAATTTTGTGTATCATAGGAAGAAAAAATTTGCCGTATAATTAAGCCCCAGTAAAGTCACTCACACTTAAAGAAATACATGTTTCACAAAAAAACTCTACAGAGCAGCAAACTGAACACTGAGACTATGAGAAGGACCACATACAGTGATGGTTTATTACCAAGAAAAAATAAAAGTGCAGTGCATAAGCTACTTCGTGTGGAACAGACACCACCCAGAAAGATTAGAAGTGTCACTCCACTCTTGGAAGATCAGCCACAGCAGGGCAAATGAGCACACATGCAGCAAGACACACAGCGTGCAGGTGGTGGCTCAGCCCAAGCTCCACGCTGTCACAGCTCGACAGCACGAGTGTGAGATAAAACTTCTTTGAAGCCAGATCAGGGATGTCTGCCACATCCACTCATGCTCAATCAGTGTACCCACAGCCTTAATGAACTATTGTGATTAACTGTCATTTATGTGCCTACTACAGTTAAAAGAAATTTTAAGTCATATAACATGTGGTGTCTAATACATTCCATATGAACATTTAATTGCAGCATGTAACTTTGATTATTGCTAATGAGGATTAGCCATATGTACCAAGGCTAGAGCAAACGATAATGATGATCCAAGGACTCAGTACTTAACACATGTATGCTGATACCACTTCTACACTCTTCAACTGCCAACACATTATGGGATGCCATGCTGTTCAACATATTAATTTGATTTATCCTTCTAGTGGATGGAATGCAAATTTCAGCCTCTTCCTTCTATTTATGAGATGTCATCATTTTCCTTTCTTTTTACACCTTCTATATCATTCCTGTTCCCATACTTTTGAAAAGCTTTTGTTGTCTTAGGATTTCCACCTGCACTAGATTGGGCTTTTTCAACTGAAAAAAAATATTAAATTCTATCACATCCAAGTCTTGCCTGCATTTTCAAGAAAAAAATTTAAATACCCAAACATTTTACATGTGATATCAAGAGGGAAAGTAGAATGGTGTGACAAAATTAATAATTTTAAAAGAATGTAGAAGAAAAATTACAAAAAATGAACATGATTAAACAACAAGTAAGGAGGAAAGATGCAAAGAAAGGAAAGAGCCTAGATGGGAGAAAAATGTTGACTTTTTAAATCTGCTTTTCAATGTTACAATTTAATGTTTATTTACATACTGATGCACTTATTTATAAAGACATCTTTATCAATTTGATTCACACAGGGAAATCTGGGAGTCTTGTGTGTGTAAATAAAGGGGGACTAAAATGAAATTTTGTCTCAGGTTTTCTTGTTAGTTCTCATAAATAATCATTCTATCTGATGACATCAAGTACCTTTGTAACAAGAGCTTTCCCAGTAACACAGGGTGGCAGAAGAAGTCAAATAAAGACCAATAAGGGAAGAGAAGAACAAAACTAAAGTTTTTTTTATTGTTCCTCTTCCAACATATTTATACATCTGTGTAGATAACTACAGATTATTGCAGGTGAACCAGGTATCAGAATAAAAAAAAAAATGTTGACAGATCATCTTACCTATTTTACACCTTATGTTTTAGGAATAAAAATTTTAGTTGATCAGCTTTTTGACAGCTGTAAAGGGAACCCATGTCTGGCATAAAAATCCTTTTGGTTAAGTTTTTTAAACACAAATGTCTAATACTTATCAGACCATGGCTGCCTAAAATGAAGGATGGATCCTTCTTTTAAATCCTGTTCACCAACACTTCAACAGTGTCTCAGATATCCTGAGACATATTTAATAACACTCTACACTGTATTTAAGTGACCAAATTAAGTATGGCTTGTTTACTAACATTCACTCTGGTGAAATGAAATAAACTTCCCCATGAAGGGAATCTGCATTCATTTCCCCACTGATGTTAAGATGTTCTATCTTATCAGTAGGATATTGCTAGTTAAGCTAAAAATGTCTAGGATATGTGTTTTCCTGAGTGCACTTAAGATGACTTAGACCACAATGTGTTGCATCCGCAAGAAAACCTTGAAGTTAAACACTGAAAATATTGTAACTAAGAACTTTTACTAAAATGAATTAAAATTGCCATGCATAAAATTTTCCAAGAAAAATCTGATTTTCAGCATAATGTTGTTAAAGCCTTGAAAAAAACATCTGAATCACAGATGATTGTTCAAGAATATTGTACAAACTGCCCTCCTCTGTAACCCAGAATTTGACAGTATAATTAATGGAAGATTAATGTATGCAGAATTTGGCCCGTTTAGGAGATATTCAATTTCTTGGCAGGTAGAAAAGCAACTAAAAAAAACTCCAAACAAACAAACAAAAAATCTAAAGTCAGTATACTGTAAAAAATAGTTAGACTGAAAGAGCAAAGCAAAGAATTATTCACAAAAGAAAGCAAAGAATTATTCACGAAATCTAAATTGTCATTATTATGAAGATAAAGATGTGGAATTTAATAGCAAAATTAGACTGGATTATAGAGACAGGTGTTGGATCAGATCACCTTCAGAGTCACTTCCAACCTCAAACTTTCTCTGATTCAGAGCCAACCTACTGCATGAAATGAGCTGAAAGATTCATTTTCTCACAAGAGAAACCTTTCAGATTTATGAAGTCACACAATACATAGCAGCATAATGTTCTTAATTTGTATTTGATGAAGATAATTGGTGAAGAGACTAAGCAGAAGTCTCCACGACACCCTCGACTGACTGCAAGAGACTGATGCTTCTGCTGGAATGCAACCGAGATGTGTTTTCTCAACATATCCATAGTTGGACTCAAAACAGAAAATCTGCAGGCTGCAAATCCTTATAATGCATACCAGAAATTCATATTTGTTCCTGCTCTTTCTACCATAAAGCTGTAAACTTCTCAGCTTGATTTCATCCTTTTTCAATACACAGCCTATATTTTCTTGCAGCAACAGGGAGTCTGTTTTTCTCCATGTTGCTTCTTAAATAAGCTCTAGTGACCTGTGTTCCACAATCCGCAAGAAAAAAATAATTTATTTAAAAGTATATTTTAAAGCATATTTTAAAATTATTTATTTAAAGGTAAGGCAAAGCTTGTCTAATATTTACCTATTCCATTGTCACAAGAGAAGTGCCTGTAGTGGTGGTGGTATGGGAATAAAAGAAAAGGAAAAAAGGATATTTGCTTTCTTTTCTTACATTAACTACAATGAAATAAAGGAATTGTTGGGGAAATCAATTTATAACATTAAAATGAAAAAATTTTAAATACATTTTCTGTGTGAGTTGTGGGATAGATTGATGAATTTATAGCAAGTCAGGAGCTGTACATTTATTTTCCATTAGTGGAGCACTTAATAATGGACATCTAGTTCAAAAGATTTGAATGCAGTGATGTTAGTAGTCGTGTTTTTAAAACAGATTTTCATTGTTTCAGTCATTCTCACTAGAAATGTTATATATAGGATAGAGGTGAGGTTTTACTGAAGGACAGGATTTCAGAATGCGAAAACTATGAAGAATTACCACCAGGTTGGCAAGAATATGAATTTTTATTAAAGCTTCTGTGGTAATTGCCTGGACACGTACTCATGTACAGAAAAGTCACCAATTTTTTCTCTGAGGAGAGGGCTACCTTGTTTTTATCATGTAGCCAAGCTATGCATGCAAGTGCTCAGTTGAAACAGCCAATGTAAAGTGGACTCACACCTTCATTTACACCTTCCTGTTCTTGAAGTACGCTACAGCACAAAGCATCATTCTCATGCAGGTGTCCCAACTCAATTACACACTTGTGCCTCTCTGTTTACCTGCAGTCTGTTAGTTTGTGCTTGTAGGTGAGCACGTTGCATTTATGCTTGTAAAAGAGTACACATTTTGTATTTCTACACATTTTAGAGAAGCTTGATCTAAGATGATGGGACCAGTATTTGCATTTAAATCTTCTGTTTTTAAGAATCTATTAATTAGTGATGGAAATATTTGCCAGGCTGAAGCTTAGTTGTGTCATCTGTCTAGCAGATATTTTTTGACAAAAGGATAAACAGGAATGCAGAGAATTAATCTTTTTAACAATCTGAAAGTACAGAATAGTTATTTTATTGGGTTAGAATTCTATAGATCATATTATCATATAGTTAAAAAATGTGGGATTTTTGAAAAATATTAATTTTAGGACAATCATTTTAAGTGCTTACCAATCACTTGTATTATTC